>NC_092411.1:27621428-27873928 GCF_040894005.1 Engystomops pustulosus | reverse complement strand
AACAACTTACAGTCTATGAGGATGAGGGGGGGACACCAGAGCTTACCAGACAATATTATTTTATAGCATAGTAGCAATATAACAATATTTTCAGGGAAATGTTGTAAATGGAAAAATATCATAATGCACATCATGTTATTACTAATATACACCTAAGAGGTTATAAATCTGGGATTCTGATTCCAATGATCAAATATATATTTATATTATCCTAATAATAATAGTTAGAATAATCATTATAATCGGTGCTCACAGTTGTTCCATATAATCTGTATGTATGTATATCCCAGCATTTCCAGGAGCCAGGCGGGAAGTGCTGGGTCTTTCAGCTCTTCTTACACCACATTGAGGTGCTATTGCACAAAAACACTGATTCTTTCTGCTGTTTGATGTGGAATAGTCCGAAATCTACAAAGCTTTGAGCAAATAAATTGCTACAGCTAGTACATCCTCGTGGATCCAGAGAAGGCGAAAAACTAATGTAAGGTCATCAACTAATGAATCCTAAAAAAATTATTCTAAACCTAGGAATACAATGAGACTAAACGATTGTGTCTGAATGAAATACAGGCAGTCCCCGGGTTACATACAAGATAGGGTCCGGAGGTTTGTTCTTAAGTTAAATTTGTATGTAAGTCGAAACTGTATATTTTATAATTGAAGTTCTAGACAATTTTTTTTTCTTTTGTCCAAGTGACAATTGTAGTTTCAAAATTTTTGCTGTAATTGGACCAAAGATTATGAATAAAGCTTCATTACAGACACCTTACAGCTGATTATTGCAGCCTGGGACTATAGTAACATCCAGAGAGCTTCACCAGAGGTCACAGTGGGCAGAGGGGTCCGTCTGTAACTATGGGTCGTCTGTAAGTTGGGTGTCCTTAAGTAGGGGACCACCTGTATTGCAAATACACTGTATTAATTATACCACTGCCCCCATCAATTTGACAACTTGGAAGATTCTTTATAATTAAAAGACTTCAGCCCAAACTTACATGGTGATTATGCCTGTCCGGATTCTTCTAAAAAAGACATTATAAAAACATGGAAATGAGCTGGAAGGGCTCCAGTGCCTCTTGGCTCCACCATCTGATTATATATGTGCAACAATCCTGCCGATGCATAGGGTAGGTAATTTTTGTGAATAGCGCCCTCACCATGTTAGGAACTGTCTCGGGAGACTGATCACCTTGCTAGGAGGTCTTTAAAAGTGAAAAAAATTTAATTGCAGCCCGAATTACTGCCTGGGAGGGCAACAGTTAACATATCTATGGTCTATATCTGATGATATGCTGTGTTCTTATTGCAAAGCAAGCTGAAAGCTGATTGGAGATTGCTGCCACTTCACTAGAAGAGTAAAAAAAAAAACCCTTGTGGGCGGTAGAACATAGTCCTTGTCCTGCACACTACCAGGAAGCAGAGGTGTCTCAACCCAGCTGCCTGACACCTTGGAGAGTCAGGAGACTAAGGCCCAGAGCAGAGGTCCACTCTGCAGACTCGGCTCCATCTTTATTAGCTCAGCCTGAAGCTACTGCCAGGCTGTGATCAACCTTTACTGCGGACCAGATATCTCTATCCAGCTGCTGAAGTTGCTGCTGATATTAGGCCGTTGCCTGCTGTTGAAGTTCCAATAAAGAATTGTGAGTTGATTTGCACAACATGCCTCCGTGTGATCCTTGGATCAGGGTGCTTCACCATCACGGCCTCCCCATCCTCCATTACTTATGGATCCCTATATACACCTCAGGGGTTGCCCCTGGGATAAACTTATTCCATCAGCCTCTTCCTCCACTTTTCTTGCACACACCACCTGCTGGAGATTTGCAGGGCTGTAGCCAAGCACCATGATCATAGCGTGCCCAAGGCTGCGTAAGCCAGCCACTACGGTATTCAGGGCCCCGGCTGTCTACAGCCACCGAGGAAAGGCTAGGCCCCGGTGGGGGATGTTGCATATGCACACCCCACTCTGTTAATTTTAATCTTGCCCTGCCAATTGTCATAACACGTCTGTCAGTGGCTAAAATTAACAGAGCGGGGTGTGCGTATATGATCAGACGGTGGATCCAAGAGGCACTGGAGCACCTTCGGTTCATTTCCATATTTTTATAATGTCTTTTTAGAAGAATCTAGACGTTCCCTTAAAGAAGACATAATGAGCATGTAAGTTTGGGCAGTCTACCATCAGTAAATCTGATGGTAGATATCCTTTAAGGGGTTGTATCCCCTATGCACATAGGTCTGTCCACCAATCACAACTACAGGACCCACAGTGATCCAGAGAACAAGGGTCCAATTATCACTAATAGTTGGAGCATGTGTTATGCTCAGGGGCTTAACTAGAAGAGGCAGGGCCCCACAGCACATACATATATATACTTATTTGTAAACTCACACATGCGAGTTACAATCAAACAATTATAGAGAGTTATAGAGAATATAAACACACATACAGTGCCGTATACAAATGTACATCATAATACAGTATATACATTGTACCGCACATACAGCATGTATACATATATGTTATATACATATTATGCTGTGCGGAATAATATGTATATAATGGTGCACATCCTCCATTCTTTAGTGTGTCAGGTATGATGCCCAGACCCCCTGACACTGCGGGCCCCATAGCAGCTGCTATGGCTGCTACCACTGTAGCTCCATTCAATAGTATGTTAGCAACAGAAATTACAGAGCACAGTACTTGGGTATCTCATTCACTGTCTATAAGAGTACCAGATATAGCCAAGTGCTTGGTTTGGCAATTTATGACACTCTCATTATATTTATTGGTACTTCGGATTTCTGGGAGACCCGTTTTCATGATCGGTGAGATCTTTGGGTAACATGTATTAATTAGCTTTAGGATATCCTCTTAATTGACCCCTTATGCCCAATATGTGTCAAAGAGTTATACACTAAAAAAGCTTTCAAAATATATATTTTTATTATTATCCAAGTTTCTATGAGAGGAAGCTTCTACAAACTTATCATAAGATCCAATACCGGTTCAATGGTCTGAAATGGTCGCTCCAATGTGATTTTTCTTATCACATTTTGTTTCTTTTACAAATATTAATTTTCCCTCAGGTTGAATGACAGTATTTGCTAGCCAACATTTCGAAAGATTGGTCCGAATGGAATCTGGAAACATTCGGTTTCTCTTCAGGGCCTGCACAGTGATAGATTAGTCCCGACCCAACAAATAAGATTCCCTCATTTCAACTTTTTGAGGGAATTTTCTTCTTGTGGTAATGGTTTTCCCAGATACGGAACATTTTATTGCGTCTTCCTGTTGCTGAGTCTTAATCAATACCTCGGTTTTATGTAAATTTTTATATTAAGGTGTATTAATGTCTGATTTATCATTTTAATAGATTCTGTATTCGGTGCAGTTTTATAACATATCCTTTTTATAACATTATAGAATGCCGAGGGTTCCTACGTCTGTTACAAACATGAATGCCGTTTTCATTCTCATATGTGAACCTTCGCTTTGAAGCCGGTTTGCAGGAAACCAACACATACTTATGTGGCTTTCCTTAACAATTTTCATGGTTTGAGGCATCTGTGCTGCATGTAATTTAAAGGTTTCTAAGTTCTTGTTGAGAAACCATTGATTGACCACATAATGGTGAACTTCCAAAACCCGAGCCTTTGGCTGGAACCATTGTGTGTGGGAAGAGTCATTCAATAATGATGTGCACTTCCGTTTGGTAACAGGCACAATTCTACGTCCATACATAAGATCGGCATCTGTTTGCATCATTCAGGAGATGTCTTTGCATTAGTCATTGATATTTAATGGCCAAAATATTGCAAGAAAAACATATTAAGCAGCCAAGTAATGAAAGCTTTTTACTGTAGTTTCAATGAGTAATCAGGTTTCCTGGCTTCAGAAAGTGTTAGTTTGTGGTCCAAAGTAGTAAATTCATAGCACCGCCAGCTGTCAATCCATAGTAAATCCTGGGGCCTTTATTTTGTAAGGTATTTAATGTACATGCAGTATACACAGACCACAGGCACCTGTAGGGTGAAGGATAGACAAATTACCAGGGGCAGCAGCCATAGCAGCCGCCATGGGGCCCTCAGTGTGAGGGGGCCCCCGGAATCTGTACAGACACACTGAAAATTACATGTTTTAGTCAGAAGCTATTTTACAAGATGGCATAAACTTCCAGCACTCCTCTACAAGTGTCAGAAAGTACTGAAAAAATTAAAACAAAAAGAGACTACAAGAGGACAGCACCTCGTATAGTAGTAGTATTGTTTGATGAATAACGTTCAAATATTGGCAAAGTGAAGAAATGATAGGGCAGCTGTGAGAGTAACAACATTCCCCCTAAAAAACATGCTCACCGGGACGAGCTCTGTAATATAAATACACACAGGGAGATACTACCTGCCCCTTAGGTAACCATTGCGGTCATCAGTAGGGAGTTCGGCCCCGATAAGTACAATAAAAGGTATGGTATAAAACTATAGCTGGCACAGAGCTGCTAACATATCACTCCACAAATAAAAGTAGAATCTTACAGGACGGCAGGAGAAAGTGAGTACAAGTTTATTTATTTCTACAGACCCACCCCTCCCAGATCACCAGTAGATTTTTTGGCACATTCGGACAACTTCTTTAAAGGGGTTTCCAGTAAAATAGAAAAGCCCAAGGCTGCTGTGGTGGGATCAATAAAAGAAGACGTACTTACCACTCCCCGGCTCCTCGGTTCCTGCATTGTTCCGATACTTATGGTTGTGAGGCCTGTACCTGTTTGGGAGTTTCAAGGGGGTCACCAGATCTGTTTCGTCCAATGATTGGCCACCTAGGATACAGGAACTTTGCATCTTTTCTCCCTGGGATTTAGGATTCTCCCACAGGAACTGGGATTTGCAGATGGGTAAATGTGTTCTCATTTTTTTTTTGAACAATGGGTCCATATTCCTCTTTTAATTTGTTTTAAAGGGAACCTGTCATCAGGTTTTCAACATTAAACCAGGGCAGGTTCCCTTTTTCATGCTTTTCCACAGGTTTTTTTGTATAAAAATTTGTCGCTCAGATCTAGCTAAAATCACTATTAAAAATGGTGCTGGCACTTTGTTAGGAGAGTCGGTGGGTCACAAGCGGTGTGTTTTCTCTTCAGCCGAGTCACTTTGTGACTCAACTCAGCACTCACGTTCTCCGTTTAGGAATAGGCTAGTGGGGAACGAGGAAGTTGAGAGAGACGTTGGCTGTGTGTGCCTTGTTGAAGAGAATTCCTGAGGGAGTAAGGAATAAGGAAGCCAAGCCATGGAAGCTCTCTAATACTGGGGCACAGTATGAAGACTTCTGTGGGAACCTGCCATTAGGTTTAATAGTGCAAACCTGATGACAGGTTCCCTTTAAGCCAATGATGCATTTAAACTACTTTAAAGGGGTAATATCAGGAAGACTAATTCTTCTCTACAGACAGTGCTAACAAGTATCTGGCAGGCTTAATACAGTTTACTGTAATTGCAGCTATTAAAATGATCTTTTTTGGTGAATCTCAAGTTGTGACCAATGTTGGAAGTTGTAATCAACTTCTGACCATATGTGCACCCTCATAGGAGCGTATATATAGAGATAGAGTGTAATAGAGATATAGAACCAGCATAACCTTGACCGGTCTCTAGTGGTAAAATGAAATAATTGTGAAATCATTTTTTGACAAACCTTTGGCAAAACCCGGAGTGACCCTTATTTATCACCATTCCAACTGTGAAAAGAAAACCAGATAAGTATCCTTTAACTTTTTAATACTCCCCGTGGCTGAATCTTTTCCTCCGTTGATTTATGATAGATGGCGTTTAGCTGAAATGGATCCAGTGATGAAACATGTTAACAATTGTCAGATTTCGCTTACTGTAGATGTGGCAAGAGAAGGAGGAGACGTTGTACATGGAATAACGGGAATAGAATTCCCCGGCTTCGGATTCTCTTCGTTTAAGTTCTCTGTTGTATACAATAATATTGAATATGTGACATAAATAAACTGCCTTATTGTTCTATATAAAACTGCAGATGGCACATTGTAATATCAGATATGTCGCCAAAATTTACCAATACTACAGAACACTACTAAAAAAAACAGAGAAAATTTATATACAGAAAATCGATATACAGGCAGTCCCCGAGTTACGTACAAGATAGGTTCCATAGGTTTGTTCTTAACTTGAATGTATGTAAGTCGAAACTGTATATTTTATAATTGTAGATCCAGACAAAAAAATGTTATGCCCCAGTGACAATTGGAGTTTCAAATTTTTTGCTGTAATGGGACCAAGGATTATCCATAAAGCTTCATTACAGACACCTTACAGCTGATCATTGCAGCCTGGGACTATAGTAACATCCAGAGACCTTCACCAGAGGTCACAGTGGGCAGAGGGGGTCCGTCTTTAACTAGGGGTCCCCTAAGGCCCAGTTCGCACTTTATCTTCCATTACTAAAACAATAATAATCAAAGTCTAATGGATCCATTAAAATGTCCATTAATTGCTATGAACTTTTAATGGCTTCTGTTACTTAAAATGGAAAAAAGAGCAAAAGAGAAATATTCAGGAAACCCGATAGAAGTGAGGCGTTCGGACCCTTAGTAAATGTGCCCCATTGTGTACAGTTTTTGGCACCAGTGTATAAAAAAGACTGGAGAACTGGAACAGGTGCAGAAAAGAGCAACCAAGATTACTACGGGAATAGGGGACTAGAATACAATGACAGATTAGAAAATTTGGGATTATTTAGTTTAGAAAAAAGATGACTGAGGGGAGACCTCATTACAATGTACAAATACCTGAACCGACAGTACAAGGATCTCTCCAAACATCTTTTTATACCTAGGCCTGTGACCAGGACAAGGGGGCATCCTCTTGGTCTAGAGGAGAGGCGATTCTACCATCACCATAGACAGGGGCATCCTATACACCTAGAGGAGAGGAAATTCTACCATCACCATAGACAGGGGGCATCCTCTACACCTAGAGGAGAGGCGGTTCTACCATCACCATAGACAGGCTGCATCCTCTACACCTAGAGGAGAGGTGGTTCTACCATCACCATAGACAGGGGGCATCCTCTACACCTAGAGGAGAGGCGGTTCTACCATCACCATAGACAGGGGGCATCCTCTACACCTAGAGGAGAGGCGGTTCTACCATCACCATAGACAGGGGGCATCCTCTGCACCTAGAGGAGAGGCAGTTCTACCATCACCATAGACAAAGGTTCTTTACTGCAAGAGCAATGAGACTGTGGAACTCTCTGCCGCAGGAGGTTGTTATGGTGGACTCTATGTACATGTTGCATGGAGAGCAAAAATATCACGTGTTATGGGGAAAAACATTTCATTATTAAAGGTTGGACTTGATGGACTAGCATCTTTTTCCAGCCGTATATACTATGATACTATGATATACTGTGCAAAACACAGGAATAAAAAATGCACAAAGTTTCTATGGGGAACAGATGCAGCAGTACTGCACCCCTCCCTGGCCTCTGTTGAGCGTGCGCTCAAGGAGGTTCTCCAGTGATGTTAATGCCCACAGTGACATCACTCGGGAGCCATCCTGATCTTGGGCAGAAGCCAATAACTGGTTGCTTCCGGTCTTCACTCCTCCCCCCACTAAGTGTGGAGGGGATGTGGAGGAACAGGAGAATAGATCCCACTGTAGATCCCTAATTGAAATGGACAGTCCGTCGAAGTGCTCACATCATTTCCTAAGGTATGAATGCAGCCTTATGAAAGATTACAGCATCAAGTGAAAGACCCTTTAATGTTAGGGTATAACAAGGCCATAGGTTAAAAGAGAACCTTTCACGACTTCTTCTACTCATTCCACTGATTCTGTTGCCATTGGAGATATTTTTCTCTAGCCCCGACTGTTCCGGAACAATCTGTGTTGTTAGATTTGCCATCCAATATTCTAATCAGGCTCAAAGCTGACAACCTGGTAACACCCACTTGCCAATAAAGTTGCTATTTAGCATTTTTGGTGCCAAAACTAAATGTACTCAGAAACAGTGGGGGCTAGAGAAAAAATTCCAACTGTGCCAAAATGAATGGAGCGGTGTCTATTATTGGATGGAAAGAGTTGGAGTTGGTGGAAGTGGTGAAAGGTTCTCTTTAATATTTTCTCGTTCGACTACAGTATAACCCAAAGAAATATCGAAAACGTAATTAAATACATGATAAATATATATTTTTCAATTCAAAAACAGCTCAGGATGTAGGAACTCATAAAACCTTAGCTGACTGAAGTTACAATATGGTCTAATCCTTGAACAAAATTCCTTAGATTCCCAAACATTATTTTCTCTCTCTTTTACTTTATCAACTTCATCTTCTTTCTTTTATTGTAATGCCAAAAAGCAGAGCTGATGGTTGAGTGTTTGCTGTCTGACTGGCGTTCACAAGGTGCTGTCACTTGGTCCGTCCTCACTCATGAGACGTCTTCTTTTGAGCTGTGCCAATGGTACCGCAGCCACTGACCGCCCGGCTCCCATCTATTTCGTTGTCATCGTCCCTGAATTAATCTCATTCTTTTTTGTTTTATACTTTGTGCTACATTCTGATCTTCACTTTTATTTAGATTAGACTTCAGGGATTCCTCTTGTATTCCTTAGTGTTGATCCAATCTATGTCCATTTGAATTTACAAAATCAATTTGCATGTACACTAAACAGTTTTTTCTAGAATTGAGCCACCTTATCCCGCATAAAAATGACCATACACAGTAGTATAAGTAAGTTATTGGTATCCGAATATGGTGAAATGAAGAAACAAAATGGATTTTGTTCAAAAGGTTTCAATTTTTTAAAATCTATTAGGACATAATAAAAAAATTTAAGTTTGTTATCCCCGTGATCATAGTTTATACGGTTGAAATAGACACATGTACTTCTAGTTCAACCAAGGAAGGAAAGGGATTGGATGAGGAGGATTGGAAGGGATCGGAATGGATTTATGGGAAACAATTCTATAAAACATAACCGTAAATGTTATTTAGGTGTAAAAAGGCATCTAGACCCTTCTTGAAGCTCTCTGCTGTCCCTGCTGTGACCAGCGCCTGAGGCAGGATATTCCACGGATTGACAGTTCTCATAGTAAAAAAGCCCTGTCGCCTCCGGTGATTAAACCTTGATTTCTCCAGACGGACACTGTGCCCCATCGTCTTTTGATTTGATTTAATCTGGAACAACTTTATACCATATTTTTTGTATGGACCATTCATATATTTATATAAATTAATCATGTCCCCTCGTAGTCGTTTCTTTTCCAGACTAAATAAATCTAGTTGTTTTAATCTTTCCTCATAACTGAGACCCTCCATACCCCTTATCACTTTTGTGGCTCTACGTTGAACCCTCTCCAGCTCCAGGGCATCCTTTTTATGGACTGGTGCCCAGAACTGGACAGCATATTCCAGGTGAGGCCGAACCAATGCCTTGTATAGTCGTAATATTACATCCCTATCCTGAGAGTCCAGACCAGTTCTGATACATCACAAGATCTTGCTGGTTTAGGATCGTGACGACCCACAGAATAAAGGGGAGTTGCCATTCAGAGACATTAGTGAAATCCGTAAATACAGAGTCAACAAGAAAATGTTGCAAATGCTTCCCAGTACACGGAATGGAATCTTAAATACTGACACTAGCAAGTAAAATTTGTTACACAGAAAACAAGACATTGAACAGCTCTGGACATGGAAAAAAAGTAATGGGTTTTTAAGAAGTTAATGTTGGTATATTATATTCATTTCACCATTTGGCCTAGTACCCAATGCAAATAACATACTACCAGAAAGAAGCCAGTATGAAAGTGTTGATGAAACATGGCACTTTTATGAAATTACTTCTATAATATCTAAAAAACAAATGATAGTAGAAAAGGAACAGTGGGAATGTTCCTGCCAAATTTTACACATATTTTCTCTAATGATAAATAGGAACCTTTTACCCACTTTGTACATTCTCACTATATCTCTTAACTCCTTACTTTGAAGGAATGTTTACTATGAATGTAAATTGTGAAACTTGCTGAATCATAGAAGCAAATTTGTACAAATTCCATAAATTCAGGTAATCCTAGATTAAATGGTCAGTATTACATATTGACTTACATTCATCTGTATTAAGGCTATGCAATATTTCTTTATAAACTGGTCCTTAAGTAATGTATAAGATTAGATGAGGATTTAAAGAGGACATGTCAGCACAGACATATATACAGTGGTGATATGTGGTGATATGAAGGGGCTTTCCCTTTCTGGTAATTCCTGCCTGCGCCATATTGTATAAAGTTTTAAAGTTATTTATTCAAAGCAAATAAATAGACAGGTTCCCATTACACAGTTATAGATAAGTCCCCTTGCACCCAAACGAATGCTCAATCGGGCCGTAGCCCGGGTGAGCATACAGACATGCATGCGCTTCAGAGGGGTGAGTGCTGCTCAATAGGGAAGTAAGTGTCCGGTGCCATACAATGGAAAAATATATGACATGTCATATATTTTTTAGGGCAGAGTCACAGTGTATTCACCGCACCATGACCGGGTGCCATAGGCTTCTGGGGAAGGAGATTCACCCACAAATTGTGGCGCTCACAGCTTGGCCTCATTGGATTATTTAGTCCCTTATCAACGTGTGACATATTACTACGTCACACATGAGCTGTGGATGTTTGGAGATGTTTAAATTAAAAAAAAAACACAAAAAATTCAAATCAAACCTTTCCCTAGAACTGATATAAACATAAATAAACTGTGAAAATCATAAACATGCTTCGGTATCGCCGCATCCCTAAATGGCTGAGCTATCAAAATATAATAACTGGTTTTCCCCGTGTTTAAGCCTGTAGCGGGAAATAGAGCTCAAAGTCGAAAATACCACTTTGCCATTTTACAAAATATTAAAAAATTAATGATCAAAAGCCCGTACAGTCCTAAAATGGTAGCATTGGAAACATCAGCAAAAGTTGCAAAAAATGAAACCACATGCAAGTTATTAGCACCAGAAGACGGCAAAATGAAATGTTTTTTTTTTTTTTGCAGGATCTGCTTTTGTAAATGTATGAAAACATTATAAAACCTGTATATATTTGGCATCCTCGTGATTGTACCATCCCAAAGAATAAAGTAGACATGTCCTTGGGGCCACACAGTCAAAGCCGTAAAAACCAAGCCCACAAGAAAATTTTCACTGAATTCGAATTTTTATTCCCGATTCCCAGTACACGGCATGGAATATTAAATACGATACTGTGATGAAGCATCATGGGGTTAATAGCAAATTGGAGAAGAGAGCAGGGGAAATATGAAGCCATAGCAATAATAGCGATTTGAGATACGAGTCATGTACCATTTACATGTCATCCCTGCTACACACTCAGTATGCAAAGAGCGACTGGCAGTGATGGGAGTGACTGGAAGTGGGAGAGAAAAAGTGACTATAAATTCCATTTTTTTTGCCCCCTCCCTGCCACTGAGTCAAAATTTATTATCTATCATAGATTTTAAAGTGGGAGAATTTGCAGAGCGGTACAGTATGTGGGCTGGTAAGTTATGGCTTCACCGCCATCATTTTTTAAAATTATTTATTTATGATGCATTTTTAAACAAGGACAAGAAAAGTAAAATATTCCGAGATAAACATTTTTTATGTCCAGTATAATTTGGGAGTATTGATCCTATAGTAATAGCATGGATTAGACTGTACATGATCCCAGGGAGATTGATGGGCTCCTAATTAGCGCTGTGTGGGATCAGCATCAGTAGAGCGGGGTGTGTGGCTCACTCCATTCCTCCGTATCACTGCACTTATTACAGTGGCCCTTAATCATAATTTATAATGCACGACTGAAGTAAGTTTAGAAAACTGAGTGTAACAAATGAGAGGACTGTGTAAGAGGTGAAAAAGAGCAAAGGAATGGTATGTTTCCATGTCAGTAAAATATAAAGCCAGGTGTCAGGAAACAGCATTGTAAACTATGGCGCTGGCTCGGTTTCATGGACTCATAACTTATTGTTACATGTTCTTTACTTAACAGGCAGCCATGTGTGTAGATTCATTAGCATAAGTATTCATGATAATAGTTTGCAAAGTCATAGCCAGGATTTCTTAAGCACGGGACATAGATCCATATGATAAGCTATGGGAATATGGAGCTTAATGCCTCTCCCAAGACAGATGCCCCCCACAATCATGGAGATACCTGCTGCAACCCGAAGTGAAAAAAACAGAACCACCCCTCCTCTAGGTGTAGAGGATGCCCCCTATCTATGGTGATAGTAGAACCTCCTCTCCTCTAGGTGTAGAGGATGCCCCCTGTCTATGGTGATGGTAGAACCGCCTCTCCTCTAGGTGTAAAGGATGCCCCCTGTCTATGGTGATGGTAGAACCACCTCTCCTCTAGGTGTAGAGGATGCCCCCTGTCTATGGTGATGGTAGAACCTCCTCTCCTCTGGGTGTAGAGGATAACCTCTGTCTATGGTGATAGTAGAACCACCTCTCCTCTAGGTGTAGAGGATGTCCCCTGTCTATGGTGATGGTAGAACCTCCTCTCCTCTAGGTGTAGAGGATGCTCCCTGTCTATGGTGATGGTAGAACCTCCTCTCCTCTAGGTGTAGAGGATGCCCCCTGTCTATGGTGATGGTAGAACCCCCTCTCCTCTAGGTGTAGAGAATGTTCCCTGTCTATGGTGATGGTAGAACCACCTCTCCTCTAGGTGTAGAGGATGCCCCCTGTCTATGGTGATGGTAGAACCTCCTCTCCTCTAGGTGTAGAGGATGCCCCCTGTCTATGGTAATGGAAGAACTGTCTCTCCTCTAGGTGTAGAGGATGCCCCCTGTCTATGGTGATGGTAGAACCTCCTCTCCTCTGGGTGTAGATGATGTCCCCTGTCTATGGTGATAGTAGAACCACCTCTCCTCTAGGTGTAGAGGATGCCCCCTGTCTATGATGATGGTAGAACCTCCTCTCCTCTAGGTGTAGAGGATGCCCCCTGTCTATGGTGATGGTAGAACCACCTCTCCTCTAGGTGTAGAGGATATCCCCTGTCTATGGTGATGGTAGAACCTCCTCTCCTCTGGGTGTAGTGGATGTCCCCTGTCTATGGTGATAGTAGAACCACCCCTCCTCTAGGTGTAGAGGATGCCCCCTATCTATGGTGATAGTAGAACCTCCTCTCCTCTAGGTGTAGAGGATGCCCCCTGTCTATGGTGATGGTAGAACCGCCTCTCCTCTAGGTGTAAAGGATGCCCCCTGTCTATGGTGATGGTAGAACCACCTCTCCTCTAGGTGTAGAGGATGCCCCCTGTCTATGGTGATGGTAGAACCTCCTCTCCTCTGGGTGTAGAGGATATCCTCTGTCTATGGTGATAGTAGAACCACCTCTCCTCTAGGTGTAGAGGATGTCCCCTGTCTATGATGATGGTAGAACCTCCTCTCCTCTAGGTGTAGAGGATGCTCCCTGTCTATGGTGATGGTAGAACCTCCTCTCCTCTAGGTGTAGAGGATGCCCCCTGTCTATGGTGATGGTAGAACCCCCTCTCCTCTAGGTGTAGAGAATGTTCCCTGTCTATGGTGATGGTAGAACCACCTCTCCTCTAGGTGCAGAGGATGCCCCCTGTCTATGGTAATGGTAGAACCTCCTCTCCTCTAGGTGTAGAGGATGCCCCCTGTCTATTGTGATGGTAGAACCTCCTCTCCTCTAGGTGTAGAGGATGTCCCCTGTCTATGGTGATGGTAGAACCACCTCTCCTCTAGGTGTAGAGGATGCCCCCTGTCTATGGTGATGGTAGAACCTCCTCTCCTCTAGGTGTAGAGGATGCCCCCTGTCTATGGTGATGGTAGAACTACCTCTCCTCTAGGTGTAGAGGATATTCCCTGTCTATGGTGATGGTAGAACCACCTCTCCTATAGGTGTAGAAGATGCCCCCTGTCTATGATGATGGTAGAACCCCCTCTCCTCTAGGTGTAGAGGATGCCCTCTGTCTATGGTGATGGTAGAGTCATCTCTCCTCTAGGTGTAGAGGATACCCCCTGACTATGGTGATGGTAGAACTTTCTCGCCTCTTGGTGCAGAAGATGCCCCGATGCCATTGTAAGTAAAATCTCTACACTTTTATTGTTTTATTTAGTCTGTTTTTACTCACAAGATTTTGTTCTACTTTTTCATCTCTCTCCTTCAGTGCACATAAATGACACTGGTAATGTATTTCTCTCTTTTATGGCCCAGCTAAGCTCCAGTACAAATATCTGCTGTGGATCAGTCATAAAACAGTTTACTTACAGAAAATATACAACATGACTGTAAAGAACATATATTACATAGACTGCTTTTATTAAACTGTGCCGCTCACAGACCACTGATATTTTCATTGATGGTTGAAGGTCTATTTTATATTTTTATATTCTTAACCAAGACCATGTCAGATTATGAAAAAATACATGATATACATAAAAATGCACAAAAAAAATAATCAAGAAAACTTTATTGTAAAAATGTGTTGTGAGGATCTACAGCTGCTGTCCTCAGCCCACCCCATATTTTGAAAGTTGATGTCCATGAATAAAATCTGTACTGAAATTGGAAGGACCAGTTGTCTTTTTTTCCGCCGACCCAGTTAGCATTTTGTAAGACCAGCCTGACTTGCCAATTTTAACAGTACTCAGAGCAGCATGCCCCGGACTGGTGTAGGCACTGGCTGACGTAATAAATCATGCAGTGGGTGGTCCATGCCTCATGCATGTTGGCACCTACCACACGCCATCATGATTTCTATGGTCATACTCCCTCGGCCCATTCGACCCTTCAGTGTGTGGGTGGGTGTCTGTAAAAGAAATCTGCACGTCCCATTTACAATCACTAAATTTTGCACAGTCGCTCTCTGTGACTCTGCGAACGTCATATACTCGATTTTGAGATGAAAATTTTAACCCCTTGCTTTCCAAAATGCACCACCATATACATAAGGCATTGTCTGTGGCAATTCGAAGCTGAGCTGTGATTGGTTGCTATTTTGCCAACTTTGAGCTTTGATTGGTTACCATATACAGAGTAGATTTATCAGAAATGTCTCAGGTAAAACTGCTCAATTTGCCCATGGAAACTAAACAGAGATCAGCTGTAATCAGCTGTTGGAAAATGAAACCAGATGGAGACAGTCAAAGGCAGTCAAAGAAAGTCAGAGACAGTCAGAGAAAGTCAGAGACAGTTGGAGAGCGAGACAATCCAAAACAGTCAAATTCACTTGGAAACAGACAGTGTCAGAGACAGAGACAGTCAGAGACAGAGACAGTATGAGAAATTCAGAGACAGAGAAACCTGGAGTCAGACACAGAGATAATCAGAGACAGACAGAGGCAGAAACAGAGGCACAGACAGACACAACCAGATACACTAAGATACAGAAACGGTCAGGAAGAGAGACAGTGAGAGGCAGTCAGAGACAGACAAAGTCAGAGACAGTCGGAGACAGATATAGTCTGAGACAGACAGAGACAATCAGAGACAGAGACGGTCAGACAGTCAGAGACTGAGACGTTCAGTGACAGAGATAGATACCAATAGAATATTTTTTGTTAACCCATTCTATTTTGTTATAGCTAATTTATAGCAGTTTTTTACTGTGCCAGGCAATGCTGGGAGCTACAGCTAGTAAAACTAAATTTATAAGAATGAATCAAATTTTTCACTTATAGATTTATTACACAATATGAAGACAAAAATCCAGATATAGTGGGATTTTATTGTGTCATAGTACTTGGAAGTTGTTAAATATGTAAATCTGCAGTACAGCTTGTTGTCTGGACATACTATGTGTTTGGTTGCAGACCCATTAAAACAGCATTTACAATATAGCATACAGTCCTTGAGTCTTTGATCAATAGAGGCTTTTGTTAGTGTAATTAGTCTGGGTTATTATCAGTAGCTTTCATCTTCAGGAACCCAATCCCATGTTTACCTCCGATTTGCAACCCGCAAATTATCAGACTTGTTACCGTGTACTGAATCACTACATGCTATGGGAGGGAGGGACCTATTTATAGCGCAAATCTGACTGAGACCATGCTGTGATTAAGAAAATCTTCACACAGGAAATCCTACAAATCAAGAAGATTCTATACCCGCATGTTTAAATATGGGCAAAGTTCAGACTCAAACACATTTGGACACATTGGGGGTCATTTACTAAGGGCCCGATTCGCATTTTCTGAATATTTCCGATATGCGCCGATTTTCCCTGTATTGCCCCAGGTTTTTGGCGCACGCGATCGGATTGTGGCGCATCGGTGCCGGCATGCAAGTGGCGGAACCCGACGGATTCGGAGAAACCGCCGCATTGTAAAAAAAAAAGGGTCGCTGGACACGCGCTTACCTTCAGCGCAGCAGCGACACCTGGTGGACGTCGGAGGAACTGCCTTAGTGAATCGCCGGAAGTCCCGAATCCACCGCAGAGAACGCGCCTCTGGATCGCGAATGGACCCGGTAAGTAAATCTGCCCCATTTACTCACCGAAAGTGCATTGTCCAACGATAATGCCCTGTGCCGCGATTAACTTCATTCAAGATCATGCGCCCGATATCCTGCATGTGTCACCTTCTTCTTCCTGGTGCATGTAAGTGCTTGATCTTGCAACCTAATTTGAAAGTTAAATCCTGCGTTCAGTCCGAATCAGTCGGATTGTCCGGCAGCAAGCCCCCCGATTTGCATTGTGAACCAAACATACCTTGAGAATGCTGTAGCTACACTGATGCAGAAACATATCTTGTATAATCCCTGATCCGAGTGGTTTTGCATGCTAGCTGTCGTTCATAAACACGTTACATGGAGCTTCAGACAGGACTAATCAACCTGAGCTGCATGGCTCATAAACAGCAGCTGGGGGATGGTGCAGCAATTGATTACTTCTGCCTGTCAAGGACAACACATTGAGGACGTATTCTCGGCTTATGCTGGGCAGGACAAGGCTGGAGCAGTGCATAATTAGGGTAAGCGGAGAGGCGCCGGATCAGCCATAAGAGTTAAAGAGCCACATTATCATAATTTTATAATTGTTTTTTCAGCAAAACCAACAAAAAACAAAAAAAGCACTCCGTTCAGGGATTAAACAAGATATATTTCTGCATCATTGTAACTACAGCATTCTCAAGGTATGTTTGGTTCACATTGCATAAAAACAAATGGTAGATTTCATTTAACTGAAAAAATCTTATTGATTATAAAGAGGACATCACTGTGAGGATTGCTGCTGGAGACCTAGGAAACAGGGCATAGGGCAGGATCTGCTTCTGATGCTTCACACTTGGCAATCCATATGAATGCTCTTAGGCCCTGATTCCTTATTATATTGATGATGTCATCCAACCACCCGTGTCCTCTCTCAGCTACAAGAAACCAGGCAGAAGAGCTGGAATAAGAGGCAATGGTGGGTCCTTTTTATTATCTTATTATTGTTGCAGGGGAGTGCTACATATAAATGAATTCATAAGCATCTGCTAGATATACATTAGGTGATGCTTTATACTATATAAAAGTTAATTTGTGGTTTGCAGTAAAAAAAAAAAAAAAATTAAAAAGTGGGTGCTGTATATAAAATAAAGGGTATGTAATTCAGGGGGATTCGGTACAATAAATTGGGGGCACTGTATTACTGTAATTATGATTAATTTAGGGGGACTAGATTATATTATTATTATATTACATTTATATTATATTAAATTAAACACTGTTTATATGATTTATTTAGTGTCTAAAATTAATATTTATTTATTATTATTTATATTTATTATATTCTATTTATTATTTATTTAAAATAATACATTCATATTTAAATTAGGGTATACTGTGTGCTATAATACTTTTAGGGGAACACAACGTGGTCAGTTGTGTTTTGGGGTATATATTATTTAGAAGCACAGTGTGGGACTGTAACGCAATTGGTATTTTTAGGGGAATGGTTTGGAAATGTTCTACATCTAGGGCAAATTCTGCAGTGCTACTGTAAGTCATGACCAGGAGAAGTCATCATGTAGTTCCTGTAGTCATCATGGAACACACCTGTAAGTTACTAGATTCCAACTCTGACAGTATCTGATGAATACTGCAGTCACTGACTAAACTTGTAGTCTGTGAGACAACTGTAGCTTGACTCCCAGGGAAGTTAAAGGCGTACAAGTCACATTTCTTGGCATGAGTCCAAGAATTGCGACTATCAACCCCCCCCCTGCCAAGAAGGTGAGGAGAGGCATGGAGTGAGACATGCTGGGCTGAGGAATGGGTTGGAAAGGAGCGGGGATGCTAAGACTGTATTCAGACACCACAAAAAATGTCAACGTCTACCATGGGGCCGGCTGAGCTTCTGTTGAAGTTTATTTTACGTTACTGTTTTGTCTTATATGAATGTTGACATCCCCCTCCCCCAACTAAGGATGGAACATCAAAAATCATGGACATCCTATAAATATATACTTGAGTATAAGCCGAGTTTTTCAGCAGAAAAAAATGTGCTGAAAAACCTTGCCTCGGCCTATACAGGAGTCAAGAAAAAACAAACACTGTACTCACCTTCCAACGCTCCCCGGCAGGTCCTCTACTATACAGCAATGCTCCAGCATCGGCTCTGTGTCCCCCGCTGTTCTTTGCAGCGATCGCGAGCGGCTGATGTCATGGTGCCTGCGACAGACAGCACGGGGACACAAAGCCGATGCCGAAGCATAACTGTATAGAGGAGGACCTTCCAGGGGCCTGTGGGAAGGTGAGTACACTGTTTGTTTTTTATATTGGGGGCAGGGGCTGCAGGCTATATACTGAGGGGGGTGCAGGCTATATACTGTATATACTGCAGGGGGCTGGCAGGCTATATACTTAAGAGGGCTGGCTATATACTAAAAGGGGCTGGCTATATACTACAGGGGGCTGGCTATATACTAGAGGGGACTAGCTATATACTACAGAGGGCTGGCTATATACTACAGGCGCTGGCAGGCTATATACTACAGGGGGCTGGCAGAATATACACTACAGGGGGCTGGCTATACACTACAGGGGGCTGGCAGTCTATATACTACAGGGGCTGGCAGGCTGTATACTACAGGGGGTTGGCAGTCTATATACTACAGGGGGCTGGCAGGCTATATACTACAGGACCAAAACCAAACCTAGAATTTTTGCTAAAAAATTTTTAAGTCTAAATACATGTATTCACCATGGAACATGAGAACAACAGTCAAACCAACCAGAAACAAAGTTCCAAAAAAGTATTCCAAAATAGATAAATTTTATTGTAAAGAAAATCTAAAAACAGCATGTATATACATACAAAAAGATGGACTACTGTGCCCAGGCGGAGTCCACCCCAGCACTAGACAGCGTGGGCTGAAGCTGTATATAATATTTTACACAATGGCAATTGTAGATAGAACTAAATAAATAGACAGTGGATACATAAGGACATAAAAAATACTCATAAAGCGCATATATGCATCAAATTGTCCTCACCCATAGTGCGGATAAGCCCCACGCTGACCCCGACGCACGTTTCAGCTGTCAAGCCTTCATCTGGGGGTGATGTAAGGCCGACCCGGATCTAGTATAAATACAAGTACCCAGCCAATGAACAAATACCTTCCAGGTGATGTTTCTCAAATACTTGGAAAATAAACTGCTGCTGTTTTCTGGCGCCCGAGATCTCGCGAGCACAGAGGTAACCATGGTCGCGATATGCCAGACGCAGAAGCGACACTCCCGGTCCGTTCGCCGATCTGCCTGCGCATGCGCACTCAGCGCATACATATGGGATATAAAATCACCAGGATTTAGGTAAATAGCACCTTGCAGGATTCAAAGGTAAAACATGTAATTTAAGAAATATTACAGAATATAAATATATGTTATCGCCAATTTATACTTAGGCGCGTGCACATGTACACGCGCCTAAGTATAAATGGCGATAACATATATTTATATTCTGTAATATTTCATGCGCCAGAAAACAGCAGCAGTTTATTTTCCAAGTATTTGAGAAACATCACCTGGAAGGTATTTGTTCATTGGCTGGGTACTTGTATTTATACTAGATCCGGGTCGGCTTTACATCACCCCCAGATGAAGGCTTGACAGCTGAAACGTGCGTCGGGGTCAGCGTGGGGCTTATCCGCACTATGGGTGAGGACAATTTGATGCATATATGCGCTTTATGAGTATTTTTTATGTCCTTATGTATCCACTGTCTATTTATTTAGTTCTATCTACAATTGCCATTGTGTAAAATATTATATACAGCTTCAGCCCACGCTGTCTAGTGCTGGGGTGGACTCCGCCTGGGCACAGTAGTCCATCTTTTTGTATGTATATACATGCTGTTTTTAGATTTTCTTTACAATAAAATTTATCTATTTTTGAATACTTTTTTGGAACTTTGTTTCTGGTTGGTTTGAGTATATACTACAGGAGGATGGCAGGCTATATACTACAGGGGGCTAGCAGGCTATATACTACAGGGGCTGGCTATATACTGGGGGGGCTGTGACCAACGCATTTCCCACCCTCAACTTATACTTGAGTCAATAGCTTTTTACAGTTTTTTGTGTTATAATTGGGCGTCTCGGCTTATACTCAGGTATATGCGGTATTCTATTTCAAAGTTGAATGTAGTGTTTCTCTATATAGTGGATAAAATTGAAGGAAAACATTCATCATACAATCTAGCGTTAAGTTGACCTGTCCTTGTGAAGGGATGTTGTTTTATTCAGGAATTTGAAATTTTCAGCATGTAAAAGAAAAATTGTGCTCCGAGGCATTTACTGGCATCAGCGAATAAATCATGTTTTCTGACGTGAGAGTTTATCAAGAATTTCCGGAGATTTTCGCAGACACAGCTAAAAATTTATAGCTTACAATAAAAATATGTAAAAGCAAAAATACAACTTGTTGCTTTGTTATCAGGTGATAGTATCCATGATGCCAGATATCATAAAAAGTTACTGGTAACCCTACAACAGGTTGTTCTTTCGAGCTTCGCTGCTGGGATCCCATATAGACAGTGGCATAACTAGAAGCTGATGGGCCCCAGTGCAAAGTCTGTGCCAGGCCCCCGACTATAATGTATGGTTTATAGTAATAGTCTTCTCATATGGAAAAAAGTGACACCATAAGGGCCCCCTAAACTCTTGGGCCCGGGTGTGATCGCAACCTCTGTACCCCTTCAAGTTACGGCCCTCCATATAGAACATTTGGCTAGTACAATGAGAGACCCAAGATTTTTGTTAAATCCCCACTGATATGAGAGTAGCCTAAGAAGAGTCCCAACTTTTTTACATGGTGACCCCAGCAAACTAAAACTATTAGGTTCAATGTCACTGTGCAGAGCCAATATTACCCAAAGCAAAGCAAGGTAATCATACTTCCCAAACTTCCATCACCAACAGAAGCATAGTTCCCCTTCAATTGACCGCTGTGATCTCCTCCTTACCCATTAAAAGTAGAATTTCCCATTCTTCCACTTTAATCCCCCACTGGCAAAATCTTAATTTCTCTTCCCCTGCAGTATAACCTTCCCTGACCTCACTCGTGGACAGAAACCCTAACCAACCCTTCACCTAATTGCAGCCACCTTCTTTCTCCTCCCATCTCTCCTCTGTTGGAAGCAACAGTGTCAAACTGTGATAACGAACTGGGATTTCTTGGGCCCACCAGATTCAGGGGCACACACTTCTTGATTCTCTGGGAAATTGACCCTAGTAGCCTCCAAATTAGGTTGTCTTCTTCTGTGATCCTTTATTAAGCTAGCACTTGGGCCGACCAGAGCATCCTCTGGTACTTCGGCGGGAAAGTCTGTCACTGGGCAACAGCATTCACATTAACTCCACAGACCCCAAAAGCAGGGGCCATAACATTCAATCTATTGTAACTAGAGATGGGTGAATCGATTCTAATGATTCTAACTTCAGTTAGAATTTCAGGAAAAATTTGAATCGCCACAAAGCCGAAGTTTATGCTGATTCGCGGGAACAAAGTTGTTTTTTTTCCCCTCATGTTTCTGCTAAATGGGCGCGAGAACAACGTGTTACATGGGGCAGAGAACTCTGGGAAGGAGAAAGGAACACCCCGATAACATCTGCAGACCTGTAAGCCAATCAGCAACCGGCAGGCTTATGTGATGTCACACAGCCCTATAAAACCAGCCATTTTCTATCTCAGCACTTCACACTTCATGTTGTAGCGTCCAGCTGCTGCTATTGTACTGTGCGATTCTTGCTGCAATCCCTCGCTGTTCTCTAAGGGGGATCTGTATACCCCAAATAGCAGTTCTATTTAGTGACAAAATCGAATAGGAAGAAATCTGTTTTACTTTCATTCATCTGCAGCAGCGATTGGTGGACCAATCCCTGGTTGTTCTTTAAGGGGGATCTGTATACCCCAAATAGCAGTTCTATTTAGTGACAAAATCGAATAGGAAGAAATCTGTTTGACATTCATGCAGCTGCAGTAGTGAGCTATCAGTTGTGGGTTATCTGTATAACGCACATTGCCATACATTTTGGGGGCTCTAGTTTACAGCCAGATTCACGTGTCAAATCCACGTAGTTTATATAGTGATTTTCAATGTAAATTTCACTGTCAGTTGTGGGGTATCTGTATAACGCACATTGTAATACCTTTTGGGGGCTCTTGTTTACAGCCAGATTTAAATGTCAAATCCACGTAGTTTATAAACCACTATGTCAGACAGAAAGCTGGCAGGTTGAGCAGGCAGAGGTGGCAGCACAGTAAGGGGACGTCGCAGCAGGGGTGACTCTGTGAGGCCAGAACTGCCGTTGTCATCTAGTGGCAGTGTGTTGATCAACAACCCAAAGGTTGTTGAATGGTTGACTAGGTCATCCAATTCCTCAAACATAAAATCTGACAACCCCAGCCAAGAGTCTGTGGGTTCCTCTGATACAACAATTAGTTGGTATGGCCCAGGAGCAGGTCAGCGGCCCTCCCCTGTCCTCAACCAGGCTCTGTCCTCTTCCTTTCCCGCAGCCAGAGAGCTACTAGGTGGTCTGGGCTCAGCGCCACTATTCAGCGAGGACGAAGTGTTTGAGGACAGTCAGCAGCTGCTTTGCAGTGAAGAGGTGGGGCAGACTTCCGCTGCTTCCTGCAGCAGGTTGTGCATACTGACGCCGGTGAGGAGGGTAGCAGTGACCAGGAAATGCAAATTGACGATGATGTAGCCGATCGCACTTGGGAGCCAGGTGTAGCAGGGGATTCATCATCGTCGGGCGATGTCAGCTTGCGGGGCAGGCAGCAAGTCACTACTGTGGCTGTCAGCATGGTGGCAGCAGTGCGAGGATGGGAGCCAAACGTCCGCGGGGTACAAATCCCGATTCGCAGGCCCAAATAAGCAGTGGCACAGGGGCTCAGCGAGGCAGCGGCGGTAGTAGAGTGTTGGCGGTAAAATTACCACCTCAGCAGTGTGGCAGTTTTTTGTAAAGATACCAGAGGAGCCAAGCGTGGGTATATGTCGTATCTGCGGGCAGAAAGTGAAGCGTGGCCAGGGAGCTAACCTTGGCACCACGGCCCTGCGCCAACACATGCAGCGTCACCATCCAATGGCCTGGGAGAAACAGGTGTCAGATGCGGTCCATCCTGCAGGCGCAGCAACAGCAGCAGCACCTAGTGGCACACATGCTGTTTCAGCAAGTCAAGGTTCCAGCACCTCTGCCGAAGGGAGCTGTTTGTCTTTGACATCATCTCCCGGTCCAGATGCTCCTGCTCCTTGCTACGCATGGCGCCAGCAGTCGTTGAGCGAGGCGATTACAAAAAGACAACTCTATGCGTCCAGCTAAGGTGCAGAAGCTGACCGTGCTCTTGTCGAAGTTGTTGGTACTGCAGTCTCTCCCTTTCCAAGTCGTGGACTCTGCACCCTTCAGAGAACTAATGGCAATTTTTTTTTTCAAAAAGGCTGTGCCAGCCCTTCACCAATATGTACAACAGAAGGTGGGCCAGTCCTTGAGCTTATCAGTTTCTTCCAAGGTGCATGGCAGCGTGGACGTGTGGAGCTGTAATTATGGTCTGGGCCACTATATATCCCTTACGGCCCACTGGGTGAATGTGCTTCCCGCCCAGCCACACCAACAACTTCCACAAGAGACGGCGCTTTCTCCTCCACATTGTCAAACTGCTGCTCCTGCGCCAGTGTCCGCCTCCTCCTCCTCCTTCTCCACCACCACCTCAGCCTCCACAATTGCTGCTCCATCATACCACATGTGCAGGGCACAGCGGTGTCACGCAGTTCTACACCTGGTTTGCCTGGGCGAATGAAGTCACACAGGGGAGGAACTGCTCCACGTCATGCAAGAAGAAATCAATGTGTGGCTTTCTCCGTGACAATGGGAGGAACATGGTGTCCGCGCTCCACCGAGGAGGGATGGTCCATGGGCCCTGCATGGCGCACGTGTTCAATCTGGTAGTCAACAAGTTCCTTAAGTCTTACACCCATATGCAAGACATTCTAAAAATGGCCAGGACACTGTTCACGCACTTAAGCCATTCTTACAAAGCCAAGCACACCCTCCTCGAGTTGCAGCGCCAGAACGGCCTACCCCAACATAGTCTGATATGCGATGTTTCCACCCGTTGGAATTCTAGCCTCCATATGTTAGACCGCCTGTATGAACAAAGAAAAGCCATTAATGATTTTTTGATGATGCAAGCGCACCGTAGTACTCCCCTGTGTAACTTTGATGTCAGCCACTGGCAGCTCATGAGTGATACCTGCCGTTTGCTCAGGCCTTTTGAAGAGGCCACGTTATTTGTCAGTCGCCAGGACTGTGGGATGAATAACGTCATTCCACTGTTTCATGTCCTGGAACTCATGCTGCAAAATCTGTCTGGTCAGGGCACTGGAGAAGTGGAGTTTACATCTCATGGCCACATGAGTCCGGTGGGGGCTGAACTGGAGGAGGAGGACATTGGAGCACAACAGAGTCTGGTGCAATTTGTGGTTTTTCTACTCAGGTGACAGGTGAGGAGGAGCAGGAGCATCCGGAGGAGGTAAAAGACGAGGCAGATGACCCAGAAGCACTGTGGCGGTATACTGTGGATATGGAGGCCGGGAGTCCCTCAGAGTCACTTGCGCAGATGGCCCGCAGCATGCTGCTTTGCCTAACTAGTGACAGCCGAATAGTCAACATCCGGCATAGGGATGATTTTTGGCTCTCCACCCTCTTGGACCCTCGGTACCGGTCAACAATGGGTGACTTTTTCACTGCTGCTGAGAGAAAGGAACAACTGGCATACTATAGAGAAATACTGAGCACACAGTTGGCCGCTGCCTATGTGCGCCATTGTCCATCCTCTGTCAGGTCTGACCGGGGGATTCCTGGAAGTCATTGCTCACATACTACTACCACGGCTGCTGTGGGGAGCTGGGGGGGGGGGGGTAGGAGCAGTAGCAGTTCCATCAACAGTCGCTTAAGTCTGGATTCCTTAATGAGCAGTTTCCTTCACCCGCCTAGTGAGGAGGGTAGCCGCCACCAGCAGCAGCAGCAGTACATGAAGCAGACCCTGCACCAGCAGGTGGTGGCATACTTGGACAGCAGTTTACCACCTGAGGTAGAGGATCCCATGGAGAAGCTGTCCTGCCCGGCCAGTAGTGTGGCATCAGAGCGGGTGTTCAGTGCGGCGGGGGTCACCGTTACCCTCAGGAGAACCCGCTTGTCCACCTGTAATGTGGAGACACTGACCTTTGTCAGGATGAATCAGGCTTGGAGCGGCCTGGATTTCAACTTACCAATGCCTAATGCATCAGATTAGATCAGCCATGACGCCTCCTCCAAACGTTGAGAAATGAGTCGGGGTTCTAACTACCTGCCTCAGCTACTATTCTGATGCTGGCAACCGCCTGATGCCACACATCTGCTGCTAGTTGCACCATCTGCCTCCTACCATCGTTACCAGGGACTGGAATTGTCTGCCACCTCCAAACTATATCATGGTGCCACTCTGCAGGCTCCTGCTGCTTCTGATGCCACCTTAACACTATATCATTGTGCCACTCTGCAGGCTCCTGCTGCTACTGCTTCTGATGCTGCTTTCACACTATATCATTGTGCCACTCTGCGGGCTCCTGCTGCTGCTGCTTCTGATGCCGCCTTCACAGTATATGATTGTGGCACTCTGCGGGCTCCTGCTGCTGCTGCTTCTAATGCCGCCTTCACACGATATCATTGTGCCACTCTGCGGGCTCCTGCTGCTGCTGCTTTTGATGCCGCCTTCACGCTATATCATTGTGCCACTCTGCTGGCTCCTGCTGCTGCTTCTGATGCCACCTTCACACTATATGATTGTGCCACTCTGCGGGCTCCTGCTGCTGCTTCTGATGAAACCAACACACTATATAATTGTGCCACTCTGCCGCTCTTGCTGCTTCTGATGCCACCTTCACACTACATCATTGTGCCACTCTGAGGGCTCCTGCTGCTTCTGATGCTACCAACACACTATATCATTGTGCCACTCTGTGGGCTCCTCCTGCTGCTGCTGCTACTGATGCCACCTTCACACTATATCATTGTGCCACTCTGCAGGCTCCTGCTGCTGCTTCTGATGCCACTAACACACTATATCATCGTGCCACTCTGCCGCTCTTGCTGCTTCTGATGCCACCTTCACACTATATTATTGTACCACTCTGCGGGCTCCTGCTGCTGCTGTTACTGATGCCGCCTAAACACTATATGATTGTGCCACTCTGCGGGCTCCTGCTGCTTCTGATGCCACCTTCACTCTATATCACTGTGGCACTCTGCGGGCTCCTGCTGCTGCTGCTTCTGATGCCGCCTTCACACTATATCATTGTGCCACTCTGCGGGTTCCTGCTGCTGCTTCTGATGCCACCTTCACACTATATCATTGTGCCACTCTGCGGGTTCTTTCTGCTTCTGATGCCACCTTCACACTACTTCATTGTGCCATTCTGCGGGCTTCTGCTGCTGCTTCTGATGCCACCTTCACACTATATGATTGTGCCACTCTGCAGGCTCCTGCTGCTGCTGCTTCTGATGCCGCCTTCACACCAATCATTGTGCCACTCTGCAGGCTCCTGCTGCTGCTGCTTCTGATGCCACTAACACACTATATCACTGTGCCACTCTGCTGCTCTTGCTGCTTCTGATGCCACCTTCACACTATATCATTGTGCCACTCTGCGGGCTCCTGCTGCGACTGCTTTTGATGCCACCAACACACTATATCATTGTGCCACTCTGCCGCTCTTGCTGCTTCTGATGCCACCTTCACACTATAACATTGTGCCACTCTGCGGGTTCTTTCTGCTTCTGATGCCACCTTCACACTACTTCATTGTGCCATTCTGCGGGCTTCTGCTGCTGCTTCTGATGCCACCTTCACACTATATGATTGTGCCACTCTGCGGGCTCCTGCTGCTGCTGCTTCTGATGCCGCCTTCACACCAATCATTGTGCCACTCTGCAGGCTCCTGCTGCTGCTGCTTCTGATGCCACTAACACACTATATCACTGTGCCACTCTGCTGCTCTTGCTGCTTCTGATGCCACCTTCACACTATATCATTGTGCCACTCTGCGGGCTCCTGCTGCGACTGCTTTTGATGCCACCAACACACTATATCATTGTGCCACTCTGCCGCTCTTGCTGCTTCTGATGCCACCTTCACACTATAACATTGTGCCTCTCTGCGGGCTCCTGCTTCTTCTGATGCCACCAACAAACTATATCATTGTGCCACTCTGAGGGCTCCTCCTGCTGCTGCTGCTACTGATGCCACCTTCACACTATATCATTGTGCCACTCTGCGGGCTCCTGCTGCTGCTGTTACTGATGCCGCCTTCACACTATATGATTGTACCCCTCTGCGGGCTCCTGCTGCTTCTGATGCCACCTTCACTCTATATCATTGTGCCACTCTGCGGGCCCCTGCTGCTGCTGCTTCTGATGCCGCCTTCAGACTATATCATTGTGCCACTCTGCGGGCTCCTGCTGCTGCTTCTGATGCCACCTTCACACTATATCATTGTGCCACTCTGCGGGTTCCTGCTGCTGCTTCTGATGCTACCAACACACTATATCATTGTGCCACTCTGCTGCTCTTGCTGCTTCTGATGCCACCTTCACACTACTTCATTGTGCCACTATGAGGGCTCCTGCTGCTTCTGATGCCACCAACACACTATATGATTGTGCCACTCTGCGGGCTCCTGCTGCTGCTGCTTCTGATACCGCCTTCACACTACATCATTGTGCCACTCTGCAGGCTCCTGCTGCTTCTGATGCCACCTTCACACTATATCATTGGGCTCCTGCTGCTGCTTCTGATGCCACCTTCACACTATATGATTGTGCCACTCTGCGGGCTCCTGCTTCTGCTGCTTCTGATGCCACCAACACTATATCTTTGTGCCACTCTGCCACTCTTGCTGCTCCTGATACCACCTTCACACTACATCATTGTGCCACTCTGCGGGCTCCTGCTGCTTCTGATGCCACCTTCACACTATATCATTGTGCCACTCTGTGGGCTCCTCCTGCTGCTGCTACTGATTCCACCTTCACACTATATCATTGTGCTACTCTGCGGGCTCCTGCTGCTGCTGCTTCTGATGACACCTTCACACTATATCATTGTGCCACTCTGCAGGCTCCTGCTGCTGCTGCTTCTGATGCCACTAACACACTATATCCTTGTGTCACTCTGCCGCTCTTGCTGCTTCTGATGCCACCTTCACACTATATCATTGTGCCACTCTGCGGGCTCCTGCTGCTTCTGATGCCACCAACACACTATATCATTGTGCCACTCTGAGGGCTCCTCCTGCTGCTGCTGCTACTGATGCCACCTTCTCACTATATCATTGTGCCACTCTGCGGGCTCCTGCTGCTTTTGATGCCACCAACACACTATATCATTGTCCCACTCTGCCGCTCTTCCTGCTTCTGATGCCACCTTCACACTACTTCATTGTGCCTCTCTGAGGGCTCCTGCTGCTTCTGATGCCACCAACACACTATATCATTGTGCCACTCTGAGGGCTCCTCCTGCTGCTGCTGCTGCTACTGATGCCACCTTCACACTATATCATTGTCAGAGGTGGCACTCGGAGCCCTTTCTATGGGCACTCAGGCCATCACCAGAGATGAGTCCAGGTATCTTCCTGCAGTCCCAGACAGCCCAGGACTTGCTGTGCACAGAGCAATTTTAAAGTGACAGCTCTACCTGTGACTATTTTCTGCTTTATTGGTGTCTTCAGAGTGCTGGTATCAATGAAAACTGTGACAGAGAAGGGAGTATAAATCACAAATTAAATTTCTGTGTTGGCACTTTGCGATAAATAAGTGGGTCTTTGTTGTAGTTTGGGCACTCGGCCTCTAAAAGGTTTGCATCAGCTGCTGCTGCTTCTGATGCCACCTTTACACTATATCATTGTGCCACTCTGCAGGCTCCTGCTGCTGCTGCTTCTGATGCCACCTTCACACTATATCATTGCGCCACTCTGAGGGCTCCTCCTGCTGCTGCTGCTGCTACTGATACCACCTTCACACTATATCATTGTGCCACTCTGCGGGCTCCCGCTGCTTTTGATGCCACCTTCACACTATATCATTGTGCCACTCTGCCGCTATTGCTGCTTCTGATGCCACCTTCACACTATATCATTGCGCCACTCTGAGGGCTCCTCCTGCTGCTGCTGCTGCTACTGATACCACCTTCACACTATATCATTGTGCCACTCTGCGGGCTCCCGCTGCTTTTGATGCCACCTTCACACTATATCATTGTGCCACTCTGCCGCTCTTGCTGCTTCTGATGCCACCTTCACACTATATTATTGTGCCACTCTGCAGGCTCCTGCTGCTTCTGATGCCGCCTTCACACTATATAATTGTGCCACTCTGCGGGTTCCTGCTGCTGCTTCTGATGCCACCTTCACACTATATCATTGTACCACTATGCAGGCTCCTGCTGCTGCTTCTGATGCTGCCTTCACACTATATTATTGTGCCACTCTGCAGGCTCCTGCTGCTTCTGATGCCAACTTCACACTATATAATTGTGCCACTCTGCGGGTTCCTGCTGCTGCTTCTGATGCCACCTTCACATTATATCATTGTGCCACTCTGCTGCTCTTGCTGCTTCTGATGCCACCTTCACACTATATCATTGTGCCACTCTGAGGGCTCCTCCTGCTGCTGCTGCTGCTACTGATACCACCTTCACACTATATCATTGTGCCACTCTGCGGGCTCCCGCTGCTTTTGATGCCACCTTCACACTATATCATTGTGCCACTCTGCCGCTCTTGCTGCTTCTGATGCCACCTTCACACTATATTATTGTGCCACTCTGCAGGCTCCTGCTGCTTCTGATGCCGCCTTCACACTATATAATTGTGCCACTCTGCGGGTTCCTGCTGCTGCTTCTGATGCCACCTTCACACTATATCATTGTACCACTATGCAGGTTCCTGCTGCTGCTTCTGATGCCACCTTCACACTATATTATTGTGCCACTCTGCAGGCCCCTGCTGCTTCTGATGCCACCTTCACACTATATAATTGTGCCACTCTGCGGGTTCCTGCTGCTGCTTCTGATGCCACCTTCACACTATATCATTGTACCACTATGCAGGCTCCTGCTGCTGCTTCTGATGCTGCCTTCACACTATATTATTGTGCCACTCTGCAGGCTCCTGCTGCTTCTGATGCCAACTTCACACTGTATTATTGTGCCACTCTGCGGGTTCCTGCTGCTGCTTCTGATGCCACCTTCACACTATATCATTGTGCCACTATGCGGGCTCCTGCTGCTGCTGCTTCTGATGCTGCCTTCACACTATATTATTGTGCCACTCTGCAGGCTCCTGCTGCTTCTGATGCCAACTTCACACTATATAATTGTGCCACTCTGCGGGTTCCTGCTGCTTCTGATGCCACCTTCACACTATATCATTGTGCCACTATGCGGGCTCCTGCTGCTGCTGCTTCTGATGCCGCCTTCACACTATATTATTGTGGCTTTCCCTGTTGCTGCCACCATGTTGCTGCCACCTGTGGACTCCTGCTGCTGCTTCTTCTGTCGCCAACATCCTCTGCACTCTTTTTGGGGCTTTCCACATGTATCCGCGTTTAACAGAACAGGTTCTGTCGTAATCTATGGAATCATCTGATGTCAGTGTAAAAAGAGTGCACTCTTTGATGTTATAGTGGGATCTTGGTCCACAGCTCGATCCTTTTTTAGCTGGCACAGACTTTACCTTGTCAGGCTGCGTTCCCGCTTTGCTTATTTGGGGAAGTTGGCCTATGTAAGTGCACATGGAAGTGAAGAGTGAAGCGATTCTAAGAGCCGCGGCTGTCATGTGCGTGTCATACTAAAACACAGCATTTTTTAAAGACCAAACCATGCTCCCTATGCATATTTAAGCATGGCACAACGTTCTACAACACCCTACAGGCTCTCTGCAGCAAGGAAATGCCTGTTTTTTAACGTGATTCGTATTGATTCGATTCGGGTCGAATTGAAATTTTTTGAAAAATTCTGCGAATCGGGACGAAACAAATTTTAACAAATTCGCCCATCTCTAATTCTAACCTCTACACTTCTGGCAGCAGCAATTTTTACCCCAACCAAATTTACCACTGGAGCTAACAATTGCCTCATTCCAGTTCCTCTTAAATAGGCAGAAGCACAGGAGATTGTTGAAGGTTGAGGTGGAGCAACAGCAGAGCTCTCCAGACTTATCTCTTGACTCCACATCTGTATAGCCTCCAGACTCCTTCATATTTCTGCAGGACTTGGGTATTCCTTTAATCATGGCTGCCATACTGAAAATCATATGAGCCCTTTTATAGTCACTGAATTCTATCAGGAATAATTTGGGTCATCTTATGATGGGACTGTGCCCAGTGGGACTGATACTTTTTCCTAGGGAATCACAATGGAGCACTATTATTATAAAATGAACCGTTGTAAACTGTGACCAACGTGTGATGATTGCGATGCATTTCTATTTGGGACCATATGTTTTGCTAGAGTTTGGAGAAGACCCATAGATGACCTTTTCACTGAACTCATCCCAACTACAATAAAGGGGCAGGATCTCCCTCTTCCATTACATTGTTTCACCTCTGTTATTCTCTTTCTTTTTCCAGAAGTGGATATGACTATTGCTTTTTGATCTTTGTTTCAAGTAGTACTGTCAAGCCTAAGTCTGGTGGACATCTGTTTTACTCACTAACCTTCTCCCGCCCTTCCTCCATGCTGTTTATGTTTGTGCTAGTTTTGCTTTCCAAGTATTCCCCCAAATCTTCTGTTTACTATCTTTGTATTCAGTTTCTAGTTTTATCTGAGCATGGACAGTTCTTGTGTTTAGGTTGAATACTTTATCCGGTATTTCTTCATACAACTTGAAATTGAAATTTGATGAAACGGGTAGGCCTTTCATCTATAAAAATGTTCAAACAGCTTTCAGGGAGTAAGAGTTCTCCTTACAGAGACTTTGTCAATTAAGGAAGCCTTGCAGATGCTTGGAGACTTATAGCCATTGATGCTCCACTAGAGGATTTTGGGAAATATGAAAATAAGTTTTCCTGGATAAGGAAAACCACGTCTCTAATCATCAAGTATGACTTTCAGGAAGCCTAATGACATGATCTTCAGTAAAAGTCTCCTTAAGGAGATTTCTTATTGCCTGACCCTAGTCAAAAGCCTCTCAAAAGCCAAATTAGTTCCCTATACTGTATTTGTGAGACGTTACACTGTTGAAACAGCGGGAATCTGTTTCTTCTGGAATATATATAGTGGTTTGACTTTAATCCCATGTCATGTCACTAGGCCTCCTAAAACTCATGTTTGGTAAGGGGACAGCTTTACAAGGTAGCAATCGTTGTTTTCCTTACTCCATCCTCAAAAATGTATTTGCATGATTCCCATACTGCTTTTAGAAATTTTAAATATTCCCCAGTACAAACCATTTGAAGAATTTGCCCACCTTCCCTCCCACTGCTCTTCCATACTAAAAGCTCCCAGCAGTGGTGTATATGAAACTTAGTATATGAAAATGGTTTCTCCGGTGGGATCTTCTGATTGCTACAGGTCCTTAGGGAAAGGAGACTACTAGAACCAGTAAGATGTCATAGGACTGGGCAGATATATAAAGGAGTTTCTTGACACCGCCTCCAGCAGATGACTGGATCAGCCATCCATCAGTCTAGTAACCCTTTCTAGACAGGGCCGGACGGCAGAGAGCTGGGTGTGGCTCAATAAATCCCAACAAAGCAGCAACCTTAACCACAGTTCACACACACAAAACACAAAGGAAAATTAACCCCACGGACAGAAGAGGACACTGCCACGGATATTGGTTAAAAAAAGGAAAAAATATTTGATTTGATTGTCAATAGATGTAAATATAAAACAAAATACATATTATACATATTACTGTGTATAGAATAAAAAAAGTGTTATTTAGAGGACAGTGTGAGTGTATTTTTTCAGAAAAAGTTCCCATCCTTTAACAGAACAAGTCAATAAAAGTTAATTAACAAAGCTTATGTGCCCCATTTAAAAATACAATGGGGCAGATTTACTTAACCGGTCCATTCGCGATCCAGCGTCGCGTTCTGTGTGGAGGATTCGGGTCTTCCGGCGATTCACTAGGGTAGTTCCCCCGATGTCCACTAGGTGTTGCTGCTGCGATGAATTGCATCAGAGTTCAGTGGAGTACACCAAGCCAGGCTAGGTGCAGGTAAGCACGTGTCAAGCGGCACTTTTTTTTTAAAAATGCGGCGGTTTCTCCGAATCCGTCGGGTTTTCGTACGGTCATGCCCCAGATTTCCGTCGTGTGCATGCTGGCGCCGATGCGCCACAATTCGATCGCGTGCGCCAAAATCCCGGGGCAATTCAGGGAAAATCATCGCAAAACGGAAAAATTCCGCCGTAAAAACGCGATTCTCCACATTTCTCCCCAAAATACTCTTGAGCCAAGTTTCAACCAATCCCATACTTTAATCCCAAATTCACCCGCAGGTCCAACCAAGCGAAGTAAAAACTTGAAAAAATCCAGCTTCCACCGCTCCAATTAGAACGTGTTAATTCCCACATATAACTATACAAAATAAAACCTCCACTCTTAAAGTTCATATCCCTAATGCTAAACTTTCAGGGAGTTTCTATACGTACTCTACATAGACAACAGAAATGCGTCGGCTTGTGAAATTATGCAAATGAGGCTGAGGGGCTCCAGCCTCCATAGGTATCAATGGAGTCTGGAGCCACTTGGCTCATTTGCATAGGTTTTAAAGCCCTTTTCTCTTAAGCATAATAAACTTAAAGAAGAGCAGACCCTTCCAGAGAGAGCACACACCAGTATGTCAGTGTGCTTGGTTTACAATCCTTGATCCAGGTGGTAGATGTCCTTTAAGAAAAATTTTGATCTCAAAATTAATATTGAGACCAGTAGGTTGTAGTGTGCTAAGGTGTTATATCTAGGGCCTTTTCCTAATATGTAACTTTTTCTCAAAGTCCTGGCCTCTCCAATTGTCTTTAACTACCTCTATACCAAAAAGCCATAAAGGGAACCTGTCATCAGGAGCCCTTTTTCTAGATAAGTTAGATCAAACTTTATCTTTCTGTATGCAGAACTGTGTCCCTAGTCGCTTGGGAGTGGCCAGTGAGGATTGGAAATCCCTTGGAAATCCGATCCGCCGTGCTTTGATTTCAAATAAAAATTTCCCATGTCCTCCATATCTCCTCCCCCACCATTGCTTCCCTCTTCAGGACGTTATACATGTCTGCCCGTCCCTGGCTCCTCTTCTCATTGACCATCCCCACACTTGGTGTTGCTAGGCAGTGAGGTGGGTACGCAACGTGCTACAGAGTTTGCGTACCCCTCGGCCCCTCTCTGCCTAGCAACACCAACTGTTTATGTGCTGTTTTGGTTCTTTGGAGAGCAGAACCTCATGAGCTTCTCTGCTAAACTGGTATCAAGGATATATTACCGCTTAAAAACTTGAGCCAAACCTTTATCTTCTTCTTGGATCACTTCTTTATTCTCTACAGCTGCCTCCTCTGTTCTTTTATCCCTCAAATGCATAAACGCAGGGCATATGATTGTAGCACCTGCTGTGCTGGAATAAATAAAGCGGTGGGCTGCATTAAATCGGACAATTATGGATTGCAGAAAATGTCTGGTTTTTCATAAAAATGTAAAACATAGGTATTGTATAGTCAACGTACCAGTTGGCAATGGCCAAGTTGAGGAAGCCCTGACTTTGAGGGAGCGACCACAGCACCGGTTAGGTACTATTTAGTGTGATCACATGGGCGGGTATGGTTTTCATTTCTCAAGATCTTATTATGTTATAGACTAAGGTTGCATTCACCTGACCGTAGTGTGGACATATGTGCAATATACATCCTCATACGGTACAGTACGTGTGGCACTGTACTGTACCGTATACTGGGAAAAGATAGGGCATGCTCTATCTTTCCCTCTGTTTGTGGGCATTCGGCCCTGTTTGCTATGCAGCGCTCAACCCTCCTCCTCTCCAACACGCTGCCGTATGCTCGCCCGGCTACGCCTTACTTTGTCACCCATAAAATTAGAATTTTTTACAACTTGTTATGGAAGCCAGGGTTGTGCTCTTGAAGCTTTTTTGGGTGGGGAATCATGGGTCGCAGGTTGTAAGGATGAGAATTCTGTCTTTGTATTGTCTTACTTTTTTGGAATGTTATGAAAAATCTTTAATAAATTTATGTAATTATGTAATTTATGTAAGTACCCGTTGGCTTCTTTTGCATTCCTTTGAATTGGCTTCTCAGGTTCCTTGCCCACTATTCAGTCTTGTACAAATGTGACCAAATTCTTAGACTACTCTACACATACTGAGCTCGAAAGTGTGGGACAACCTCCTTGCCTTCAAATGTGACAATGCAGAAGCATATCTTGTTCTATCCTGAACTGAGTGGTTTTACTGAAAAAAAACTATTATAAAATTATGATAATGAGGCTCTGTCGCTCCTGTGGCTGCTCAGTGCTTCTCCTCTTACCCTTATTAATCACTGCTTCAGAGAACGCTGTATTCACTGTGTTGTCCCTGACAGGAAGAAGTAATCAATCACTGCACAATCCCCCAGCTGCTGTGTATGAGTCATCAAGGTTGATAAGTCCTATCTGGACAGTTCAGGAAACTCTGTGTAATGTGTTTATGTAGACAGGCAACCTGTCTGAATTTCCTGAATTTTATAATTGTTTTTTGAGCAAAACCCCTTGGATCAGGGGTTAAACAAGATATGTTTCTGCATCAGTGTAGCTACAGCATTCTCAAGACATGTTTGGTTCACAATGCATAAAAACAAATGGTAGATTTCCATTAAAAATTCTCTCCTCTTCGCATGTATCTGTTTTTCCGATTCTAAAAATACTGCAGTAAAAACATCTATTGGCCTGTTTACTTTGCTCCATACAACGGACATGTGCTAACATTGTTTGTAGAAGAATGCATGGATCCAGCAGGAGAGGTAACAGGTTAATCCGCAACTTAAGAGCACAAAGGCGACTGGTTGTGTTCCGCTGGACGATGCTCGGGATGTAATGGAATATTTGGACTGAAGCATTGCCTAAAGAGAACATTTGTTCCATTTTTCTAAGTTCTTGCATCTATGGCAAAATAAGACATCTGACTGTTTTCTTATTTCACTGAGGTCAATGGAAAAGGGCATCTGACAGAAAGATACAATCTTGTCCACTTCCAGTATCCAGGAAACAAATTGTTTGCAGAGGCCTCTGCTAGTTTAGCCCTGTAGCGATGAGAGAGCATGCAAAGTAAAATCACAGCCCGCCAAACATGGAAGTCTCACCCAAAATATATTTAAAGGTACATTACATGTAAGAGATTCATGCACGGGGAGTTACTGTTGTTATTATATATTTACCACTTAAAGGCCTTTTTGTGTTCCATTTTTTTTGGCTGTTCGTCAAGTCATAGGAGGGTGTCGTTTCTGTGAGACAAATTGTACTTCCTAGTGGTCCCATATGATATTCTAAAAGAAGGACATTCCAAAAGTGGTCAAAAATCAGAATTTTTTTAATGTTATTATTTTTGCGCCAATATTTATGCGGTAAAATTTACACATTGTGGGGAATGTAGCAATTACTAAGCGCTACACTATTAGTAAATCAGGCGCTGAGTAGGAGCGTCGAAAAGCAATCTCCGCCAAGTCTTATAGGGCAATAGTAAATACGACAGGCCAGGGCATTCATGTCCCCATGAAATCTGGTAAAAGTGCTGAAAAATCAGCTATTTACATGCCTTGTCCATATTGGCAGGGCTGCCATCAGGGGGATTGAGTGTGACTGTGTTCAGGGGGCCCTGAGGAGGAGAAGGGGCCGCAAGTCACAGAAAACTCCCCTCCCAGGTGCAGGGAACTCACTGTGCACACAGGGCAGGATTATCATTCTATAGGGGACCCACAAAATTTGATAGTCTGGGACCCCAAACTTTCTAGTGGTGGCCCTGTATATTGTGTCAGTATAATAGCAGAGATGCCTAGTTTATATAGTATTTTAATGTGCTTAGAGCTTTAAAAATGTAAAAAAAATATTATATTTTTTTTAAGTTATTATTTAAGACATTTTTAAATTGTAAACCCCTAGTGATGTTAACACAATAAAGATAATTTTTAGCCCCTTACTTTACAATTTTACTCAGTTTTATTGCTGAATTGGCATCTATCACTCAGTGATGGTCAGTGTAAGATTCCAGAGTGTGGGCGGGGACTCTCTAAGTAGACACTTCATGATTCCTCTGTGCTATGAGATGCTGTGTGCTGAGAATGTGCTTATATTATCAGGGTACAGGTTTATATACACTTTCATTTAGCTTCTTAACTGAGATGGATTCATGAGATGGATATAAAACATAATAACACTCTGCTAACTCACCTATAATACACAAAGGCAGCTCTGCTATATGCTTCCTTTTAGGATAAAGATCTTGTTTTGCCTCTATCTTGTAGAGCGTGCTGCTTGCTAGCAGGAAGCACCTGTGTCTGACCTGGTCTTTTAATGCCAGGGGGTGCAGAAGGCAGAGAGCACTGCAAGGTGCATACAAGAGAAGCTATTCATAAGAAGAATCCATCCATACTTATAGTCAAGATTTACAGACAAATCCAGGGGCAACCAAAATCAGTCCTGGTGTACACAATTTTGATTGCCCCTGGACCTGAACCTAGAACCTCTGAGTTTAGAGTCGGCAGACGTATTGCTCTCCTGTCTGACACTGCACTGAGCTCCTCTGTCCCTCTAGCCCTCACACTTGCGTTCCAGGACCAGCTCACACACAGACTGACTTCCTGTCTGCAAGTAACACATCTTGAGGAGAGTAAAGGTGCAAGCTACAGACAGATAAGGTCTTTATCAGGTGAGGACAGGATATAGCAGAGCTGTGTAAATTATGGCTGTGAAGATAGCGCTGAGAATGCCATGTGTAAAAATCATCTCATGGGCAAACCCCTTTAAGTATCTTGTCTTCCTGGGAATACCCCTTTAATATGTCTTTTAGAAATGCACAACTTTTTGATCACTTTTATTTCAAATTGTTGGTGGTGGCAAAATTGAAAATAAATGTACAAGCAGTCCCCTACTTAAGAACATCCGACTTACAGACTACCCCTAGTTACAAACGGCCCTCTGGATGTTGGTAATTTGCTGTACTTTAGCCTTAGGCTACAATGACCAGATGTAACAGTTCTCAAAAGTGTCTGCAGTTAAGCTTTATTGATAATCCTGTTTCTTATGACAACCCAACATTTTTAAAATCCAAATGTCACAGAGACCAAAAAAAATTGTCTGGAGTTACAATAGTTCCGACTTACATACAAACCAACTTAAGAACAAACCTACAGATCCTATCTTGTACGTAACTGCCTGTATACTCCAGAACACCCACTTTCTACCTATGCAGTGTCTTCTCCATCATTCTTCTCAAGTGATTTATTTCCCTGTTCTAGGATTTTTCATGCTGTATTTGTTTCCCATCCTAAAGTGGTACAATTAGGATGTTTATTACACTAGTTGATAAAAATTAACGTTCCCATATACTGTGAGTTTGGCAGTCGCAGATGTTGCCCATTGAAGTTTTGAGACAAATCCAAATCTAAACCACATCTGAGGTTATGTGAAAATAAACTCTTGATGCCAGAAGAGAGTTTAATGTTTTATTTGTCGGCCACCCCCTTAATAAACAGGGAAAGTCCCATAATCACACCTTCCTACATCCTTTAGTGAACCTTCATAAATATATTAGAGAACTAAAACTTCCCCTTAACAAGGACATCATTACCTCAAGGTACTGCTTCTACTATAACTAACAGTTTTTACAACAATAAAGTCATTAAAGACATTCACCCCTTCTATCTTGACAAATAACGTCTCTCAGGAGGAAATGCTCCGCCCCTTTGTCATATCAGGGACAGTAACCTCCCAACACTCACACTGCTCTCGAGATTATCGCAAATATTTCAATCAATTTTTATCTCAGATTTTTGTTGATGCCTTTAAATGGGATTATCCGGGATGGATTATATAATTTATGACTCTGACCTGCAGTATGCACATGCATGGTTATACATTTGCGCTTGTATTTAGTACCTTTCTTTGCATATAGACAAGTAAGCTACAATATTCTAAGGGTATGATTATATCATGCTTTTTTTGTGCACATTTACCACTACAGTTGAAAAACTGCTAAAAATTGCCCAAAAGAAGGCTCAGAAAACAGAACCACTCCTGAAACCATGGATGGCCACATTGCATGAGGATAACCAGTGTACAACCATAGCTGAGAGAGCGACAGAAATCTGAACCTCAGCTCTCTGCTAAAAATTATGGGGGCAGAATCAGAATCAGAATCAGTCAGTTGTATGATGGGTTAACACACCCTCAGAGGACTCCTTAGTTCTGTTTTAGTTAATAACTGCAGTATTCCTGGTAGATTATCTATGTGGGCATGTAGACACAGTGATGCACAGGTAACCTGTACTGTTGACATTGTGTGGTATATACCTTGGACCAGAATGTCGTTCACCTCTTCTGCTGCTGAGCCTGGCACCCTGCTTCCCACTCCTGCTCCCCAAGGTAGGCATCTCCAATCTCTGCTCACCACTAATTTATGTTATGTATAAGACAGGTTCTTATAGGGATTGTCTGAGGGTATCAAAAACCTTTTGGGCGGCCCGGAAGGGGCGGCCTCCAGTGATGCGAACTCCCCGGTCCGTGCCCCATGTAAGCAAACAGGTGCAAGGAAGCCCACCCGTTCCGCATGATACAACGCTGTGAATAGGGACAGGTGGGCGTGGCCAGACACCATGGGTGGCCGCAAGCTGAGCGCAGCATGGCTTTCTTGCCCCTGTTTGTTTACATGGGGCACGGACCAGAACAATTGCAGCGATGGACATAGGCGGGTAAGTACATGCTTATTTTTTTTTAACCCACCCCATTCCAGCCACCCAAGGGTATATTTTATTGTTGTAGCTCCAGACAGATCTTTTTGCTAGCACCGATCGCGGGTGTTTCCGGTAAGCCTTTGCTGTAATATGCAGCAAAGACTTACCGGCTATGGAGAGGGCTCAGCCCATGAGCCCTCTCCATGTACCCGCACCCGGCATGTGACGTAATACTACATCACATGTCGGTAAGGGGTTAAAGACCATACACCAATGCCCTGGGCCAATGATATCTATTTACTATTTTAAATTGCTTTTGGTTTCTTAGTCAGGGCATATTTTTAAGTTAATTTAGCTCCTTCATCGCTTCAATCCATCTACTATATCCTATTAGAAAAATATAGTAAAGGGGGTTCGAGGGGTCCACTTTAACCTGTTTATCACTTGACCAGATTAGAGAGGGGTTACATGGAGCATCTCTCTTGCTCTGGAGGACTTGTCCTGTCCTACATTGGGAACCCCTTGATATGAATAGGCATCGTGTAATGCTTAACTTTCCCTGCAGAGGCGCTGTAGGGAAATTAAACCCTTACTTCTAGAATTTCCTATACATCACAGATTTTTTATTTGCATGTTCACGAGACTGTTCTAATAAGTATAGAACCCCCTTTCACACGTTCACATGCATTTTTATTCAGTTCTCCTAAATCACAAGCAGATATTTTTTTTTTAAGAAAAATCTGTTTCTTCCATCTGAATGTAGGAACTGAGGCTTGAAAATAAAATCCTCCTTAACTTCTTGGCCGAAGCGATTGCTTGCTTGTATTCATGAAGCGGATTTATAACAATATACTTGAGTTTCTATTCTCTATTCTCAACTGCTCTTTCTTTGGTTTCCAACTTTCCTTTGAAATATTTATACCTGGAGTCATTAGCTTTAACTCCGTCGCAAAGGCCACAAAGAGCCGGTCGGACAAAAGAGGCAGATATTGGTGAACGGGCCTCTCTGTGTGAGTTACAGTGAGGAAATGTAATCTGTACAAACCAGGTGTTTCACTGGAAGGTATTTTATGCATTCAGCCATCGTGCTGCAAAGTCTCTGTTTGCTTTGTATTCATCCTGCCTGGAGGATAACAGATAAAGGACGTTACCACTCCAGACTGAGGTAATACACCCCATTAAAACATTAACCGTACATAAATAGTCATTAGAGCCATAATGAATACACTTCAGTATGCAGCCCAACCTGTCAATTATTTACCCATTATATTAAAGGGGATTAATCAAAATTCTTCTGCTCTGACCCGTGTAAAGTATTTGTGACGATTCCCCGATCCCCCGCGCCATCTGTAGCTTATTACTAATACCCCTTGATGGAAGGAACATGGAATTTGTTCCGCTGACCTACAGTATAATAGACCTCACAAAATGTTATAGGGATTTGTTTCCGATTTCCTGCGCAGCCCAAACGTACAGTTAAATGGAGCTTAGTTGAACACATGGAAAAGTTCGGTTAGTCGAAATATAAGCTGCTTTCTAAAAAATAAAAAAAAATTATTTCGTAATGCGTGCAAATTGGGAGAGAACATTGCTCCTAGCTGAGACCGTTCTTTCTTTCTTATAATCTATGGATGGGAAAATCATAGGAATACATAAAAAGCAGTCATGGCACCATAGAGTGACACTTGGAATTGGTCTTAACTTTGCTATGAGCATGATATATGCATTATTATCATAATGATTACTTGGCCAGAGGTTGAAAAGCATGGCAGCTTTCGTCCAAAAACAGTATCGCACCTGACTATGGTTTGTGCTATTGCACAGTTACAATACCAAAAACCATGGTAAGGTGTGGCGCTGTTTTTGGAACAATGCAGCCATGTTTTCCAACCTCGGGACAACCCCTTGAAGGGTTCTTATCCAGGAAATCTGGAAAACACTGAGGCATAGGCATAGGAGCCATACAAAAGAAAAAAACCTTATCATTCTTTGGCTCCCATTCACCCCTTTGATCAGGTGATTTTGGCCCATTCTTGTCCACTTTGGAATGTCACTCATTCTTACTTATTCTGACGTCCTATGACCCCCCCCCCCCCCCCTGCCACTTCTAGCTGTGCGGAGGTGCAAAAGACTAGAAGTCCTGGATCAATGTGGGGATCAGGAGCCAGAATTTCTGGACCAATTACAGTAATGCAATTACTGAGCAAACTGTAGAATGCTGTGTGTATGAAAAAATTCAAATATTGATATTAGGCATGAGAGGACCCATTCAGGTTTGGGTTAGCCAAACCTGAAGTTCAGCCGAACCTGAAAGTTTGGTTAGGTTTCAGATACCCAGACCCTCATACTCCCCCAATTGCTAACACTCGCGACTGGTGCTGGCACCATCTGCGCATGCTACCGTTTAAATGCTGCCAGCAAAGCTGCTAGAGGTGCTGAAGGTGCGTATGAACCACCATTACCCATAGGATCGTCGATCACCAAGACGGCAATCATGGGTTCAGGTCCACTAAACTCTAATTGGTACGTATTGTGATGAAAACCATGTCAGATAGGGTTTTTGCAAACAAAAATTTTCTGGAACAAAATTTTATTGAAAATGCACAGTATATTCTAGAACTACCATGTGAACACAACTTTACGGGGTGATTCACAAATAATAAACTGACGAATGTAAATCTATAGCAAATATTATAATGGCTTAAAGGGGTTTTCAAAAGTTGTGGTCAGACTACTAGTTTAGGGTGAAATATTTTTTAAAAAAAGTATTTTGACCCCTCCTGAGAACCCTAATTCCAGCTATGGTCCTTTGATCCAGTGGCTTCAAACTAGAAGTGGTGACGTCCCACTCATTGTACACTGGACCACATCATGCAATGACGTCCTATGAATGCTGAGGTCAAGGTTCGGGTCAGCCTCTACGTACACAATGAATTACAAACACATCAGGACTCTACTGGACTCTACTAGTGTTCTGGAAAGAGGAGAATATTTAGTTTTTTTGTTTACTACACTAGACTTAAAATTTTAGAAAACTTAATAAATTTGTTTAACTGTTGACTTAAACACACTAAGCAAGATTTATGAGAAGTGGTAAAACTGTTCTAGCTGCCCATGGAAACAATCAAAGCTCAGCTTTAATAAACAACGGTGAGAACATGAAAGCTGAGCTCTGATTGGTTGCCATGCTCATCTAGAACAGATCTGCTCTCTGACACTTCTGTTATATCTCAGCATACCTAGATGGTGGTCCCTCAACATCATCTCCACCAGGTGTCCAAGGATCCCCAAACTGACATGGCCTATATCACTGAAGACCCAGCCCCTGCATTCTTTTCCATTAGGCTCAGGTTACTCCAGCTCAACATTAACTCCGGTACCTGTAATTATTTTCTGTAACCAGATTGTACACAAGCGAACAGTCGGGTAACTAATGATGTTCATATTCCGTCCCAGCCGCTCTCCAGCTTTTCAAACAATTTAATTACAAAGCAAAATTGGGAACACCTGATACAAAGCTTTCCGTGAGAGGCCGCACAGTTTTTTTTCTTTGCAAAGGATTTTGCTCGGTTGCCACACATGATGTAGACAACAGAAACAAAGCCATAGAGGAAATCAACAAAACTAAACTAATATGATAAAAAGAAGTTGGAGACAAGAAACCTCATATGTTACTAGTTTAGCAGGATCAACACATATGGAAGCCAGGGCTCTTCTCTGGCACTTGCAGGTTTTTTTGTTTTTTTTTATTGTGCTCAATGGATCCTATAAGTGACACTGAAGAAACGCCCTTTATACCTTGTAATGGACTTGTGCCTCTTACATGTGTTTACTATCTACATACTGTGTAACTCTGAGTAGCCTAGCAGACATGTTGCCTTACTTATCCTCTCAAGATCTTGGTTACATTGTGACTCCTTGGCTTACCACAAAGTCTTATGGGGACCATTTCTGGTGCTGAGATGGAAGGGAACTTAAAGAAAACCTGTTAGTAAATTTAATCGCCCCTACATAAACATATTTTTTAAAACTCAGATTAGAAAGCATAGCAACCACCATCCCTAAATTGCTCCTCCTCATGCCTATAAACACATTGGGGCAGATATACTTGCCCGGTCCATTCGCGATCCAGCGGCGCGTTCTCTGCGGTAGATTTGAGGCTTCCGGCGATTCACTAAGGCAGTTCCTCCGACATCCACCAGGTGTCGCTGCTGCGCTGAAGTCCGGCGAGGTCCACTGGAGTTCACGATCCATTGCTGGGTGAAGGTAAGCGCCTGTCCAGCGACACTTTTTTTTAAAAAATGTGACAATTTTTTCGAACTCGGCCACGCCCCCCGATTTCCGTCGCGTGCATGCCGGCACCGATGCGACACAATTCGATCGCATGCACCAAAATTCCGGGGCAATTCAAGAAAAAACTGCGCAAATCGGAAATATTTGGGTAACATTTCGGGAAAACGCGAATCGGGCCCCCCATTCTGTTCCCAAAGTTATCTCACCATGTACGCAAATCACCCTATGTGAGTCTGATCTGTGTCTTCCGCAGCTATGTCTGTCATATACCTCCACAGCCGCTCCACAAGAATGAGGGAGAGGGAATTAGGGAACTGATTTCTCTTCTGTGAGTCACACACAGCCAATGTCTCTCTCAAGTCCCTCATCCCCATTCACTCAGGAATTCTCTTCAGCGAGTCAAACTCAGCTAACGTCTCCCTCAAGTCCCTCACTCCCCCTCCCTCAGGGATTATCTGCCGTGCTGCACACATAGCCAAAGTCTCTGTCTTCCTGAGTGAGAGGGAATAAGGGAGTTGACCCGAGTGAAGAGAAAATCTCCTGGCAACTTTTCAAAATGTGATTTTAACTGCACCCGAGCAATGAACTTTTCTAAAAAATAAAAACATGGAGCGCAGTATCAGGATTTCTGTGGGATGCTGTTATTAGGTTTAAAGGGAACCTGTCACCAGAGATCTCATTTTCACTAAAGACAGGAGGTAAAAGCCTATGACACCTGCAGTGCAAAATGCCTCTCTGCCTTTTCTAAGCATTTGCATTACAATAGAATTGTGTGTTATAACTTACTCTTGCATCCTGACAAAATGCTGGGGTCGTCACAGGGGTTGGGCTTTGGTTTGGATGTATTTCAACAAACAGCATGTGACTTGACTGAGCTGCAGGCTGCCTCCATCTTTGTGCTCATGTACAGCTTGTCCCTCCCCCACTGATGTCAGGCTGACCAGGCTGTGAACTCTGAGAAGAGGAGCAGGAGGTGCAGCTGTATAGGAGCACAAAGGTGGGGGCCAAGCTCTGAGGAGTGAGTAACACAGACAAGCCACATGTTGTTTTTTTAAATGCATCCAAACCAAAGTCCAGCCCCTGGGACTACCCCAGGATTTTGTCAGGATGCAAGGTAAGTCATAACACACAACTATATTGTAATGCAAATGCTTATAAAAGGCAGAAAGGCAGATTTGCACTGTAGGTGTAATAAGCTTCTGCAACCTGTCTTTAGTGAAAATGAGGTCCCTGGTGAGAGGTTCCCTTTAATGGTGAAAATCTATCACATGTTTCTTATTATAGCTTCATTCACATTTCATTCACATTGCATTTTCTTCATAGGCATATAAGCCAGGGAAGCTCCCGAGGTATAGACTGAGCATATCCATACAGTGGCTGATGGAGGCATCCTATTTGCCTCTGTATGCCCAGATTATGTCACATACTGTGGGAAACACATGATGGAAAAATGCAGAAAGATGGCTCTTTTCATCCTGCTCCCTCCTGCTGATTGATGTATATGCACAGTAGAGGCTATTGGATTCTATGGGGGACAGATACAAAGTATTGCATCCATCTTGACCTCCACTGAGCAGGGAGGTTCCCAATGATGTAACTCTCCTAATAAGGACAGTGACTACAAGGAGAAACACAGTGAAACATCAGCAGCAGCCAATCACTGGCTGCTGCTAATGTTCACTCCTCTTCCTGCTCTCAGGAGGAAGGGGAGGAGCAAGGTGACACATCCCACTCTATGTGCATACAGTTTGAAACGTCCTTGTCCTCATTTGGAAGTCACCCAACATATCCTTGTAACAGATGTGATGTGAAGCTAGCCTAATCCAAAATCCGACTGGACTCTGGAGTAAAATATTTAAAACTTTAAAAAAGGCATTAAAAATAAAATCCCACATAATAAGATTCTGGTAAAGTAAAATAAAGTTATCAGTTTCTGGTGATTTTGGAGGGATTGTCCTCTTTTACATTTCTAAAGTGAAGATTGATTTTATGATATTTGATTGAATTCATTAAACACCCTCTTGTCCGATGTTCACACAGTACTTTGCAATGAACTGTCTCCATATTGACCATCATTGATATATTTATATTTTCTTCAAACAGAATTATTTTTTTTTTTGCTCAATTCCCGCTCACAACACATGGATTCAATTTCGGAATGTGTACAGAGCTTTCACTGGGGGCATGTTCTAAAAACTCTTGGCTGTAGAAAGTTGCAGGAATGAGGACAAATTTGCCATGTTTAATCAGAGAGAATGATCACATACAAACACACGATATTTTATTTAATAAACAAGGTATCCCTTTTATCAATCTCCTTTTTTTTTCCGTATCACCTTCACGAGAAATATCTCATAGGCAGTCAGGGTGGAAATTTATCGGCAGACATAGCAATAACACAAACAAGAGTAGACACAGAAAAGACTGAAACAAAACAAATAGAGATTTCCTACAAGTAAAAGCAACCATGTAAGTATTTGTTTTTCTTGGACTTTTGGGGGTTTCGTCTTGGATTAAATCAGGCTTGCCATTGGATCTGCTTTAACGCTTTCCCACTTTAAGATCAGCTTCAACTATTTTTAACATTTACCATCTGGGACTCGGTCTCAGTTGTCATTTTGGGTAAAACTGTTACCTTGTGAATAAACGGAGTATAGATACTGTGGCTTGTTTTAAAAGGGATATTCGGGAATTACTGTTGGCTTGGCCATCATATCTGATTAGTGAGGGGGGGGTTCATATCTGGCCATGGCAAAGACCACCCCGATGAAAGCACCAAGCACCATAGCCTTTAACAGTTGGATCTGGACTTTAAGTCATGTCCAGAAGCAAAACTGCAGCTGCATCTAACTCATATAGGAGCCACAGCTGCAATTATAACTTCCCACCACTACGCAGAGTATGGAGCCAACCGAAAAAGAGTCTGTGCCTTGTGTTTGCACTAGACAACATAGCTGATCTATTGTTAGGACTGCTCCCTGACCCCCATCAATCAGAAATGGCCTGTTCCAATTATTCCAATACTAACCCATTTAAAGGAAATCTACCACCCAAATCCCGCAGGATAAACCGGGGACACTTCCAGGTACCGGGTGGTAATCGGGTTTGACATTGAGATTATTTTAAAAGTTTTTTTTTTTGTCCCTGTGGGTAACCCCTTTAACTCGATTTCCAACCTCCCAATAGACCTGGATCCAGAAGGACACTTACGGTTGTTGTTCGCTGTCCCACATGGCAGGAGATATGTGCTAAGACGTCAACTCTGTCAGCATCCGGAGTTGATGTCTTGGCTGGTTACAGTGATTTTGTAAATGGATGTCAGCTGCCTGCATTATGCCTGTGTCTCTGCTTCTGCTGTATGTAGCAGAGCTGCCAGCTTCAGAGGTACACACAGCAAGAGAGAGAGGAGCTGCTGCGGGGGAACGGGGAAAGGTGTTTATAATTTTGTGGGCCACAGTAAGAGGGAGACCTACTAAGGGGGATAAGAGGGAGAGCTGTTGGGGGGTAATACGGGGCACTGCTTGGGGGAACAATATGAGTGGGAGCTGCTGGGAGGCAAAATAAGAGGAAAAGCTGCTGGGGGTCAAAATATGAGGAGGAGCTGAAGGGGCAAGATAAGAGGAGGAAATCCTGGGGGTCAAAATAAGAGAGTGAGTAGCTGGGGAGCATAGTAAAAGGGTGACCTACTAGGGGGGATAAGAGGGGGAGATGCTTGGGGGGAGCAAAGTAAGAGGGGGGTACAATAAGAGAGGGACCTGCTGGGGAGGCTAAAAAAGAGGGGAAGCTGCTGGGGGGAGGTTTGAAATAAGAGAGAGAGAGCTGCTGGGAGGGGCACAGTATGTGGGGAAGCTGCTGGGGGGCACAATATGAGGTGAAGTGGGTGGCAAAATGTCAGTGGGGCTACAATGTGACAGGGAGTTGAGAGGACAAAAGGGGAGATGGAGGGCACCAATGGTAAAAATTTACAGTGTGGGGTGGGAGGTACGAAGTATTTGCTAGCAAAACCGCCTGCAATTCTCAAAGTCACCACTGGGGGACCACACTAAGACACCAATAGGATTGTTGTCTTGTGGGCGAGTATTGCAAAATCAAGTGCAATTTGTTGAATGAAGAAGAGGTAAGTTGGGGTAGGACACATATGTACCACTGTTTGCATTAAGTATTTGGTGCTAGTGATACAAAGAATTGATCCAGTGCCGGCAGCAGGTAGCTGGACCAATGATGGCAGAAGATGTCTGACTGTTATATAGTAAAATAATAAACACCATGTAGAAGTGTACAAACAGTGGCGCAGAGGATAACACGGAGGAGCATGACGGCCTGTCACAAGGTGTTTATACTAGAGGGCATCTGGATCCAATACAGGACAAGATGTCAAGAGGCGATTTTCCTAAAAGATTACCCTCATTAGGTCTCTGCTGAAAACCTGAGATTTCCATCCAGCACCCGGGTCTTATATTGCACCATTTGGGCAATATTCCTACTAGTCATATTCCTCATCAAGAATATAGTACGGGTGCTGTGATATTACACTTCACCAGGAGAGAGACTTAAAATCCAAATCAGGTCAAACCTGCAGGCAGCATATTGCACAGCAGGAACAGATGAGCAAATTGTACATTATGTCCTATCTGCAGGCAGCATGTTATAGAGCAGGAGGAGCTATGCAGATTATACATCGTGTCCTTTCTGCAGGCATCATGTTATTGAGCCGGAGGAGCTGAGAAAAAAGTACCTTGTGTATTATCTGCAGGCAGCATGTTATAGAGCAGTAGGAGCTGAGCAGAAAGAACCTTGTGTATAATCTGCAGGCAGCATGTTATACAGCAGTAGGAGCTGAGCAGAAAGAACCTTGTGTATAATCTGCAGGCAGCATGTTATACAGCAGTAGGAGCTGAGCAGAAAGAACCTTGTGTATAATCTGCAGGCCGTGTGTTATAGGAGCTGAGCAGACTTTACATTTAGGCAGCAAGGTATAGAACAGAAGTAGCTGAGCAGAAACAGGGGAAATAGGCACAATTTTTGGCCATGTACCAGAAGTTGAACCTATGTCAAAGATTGTACACCAGATATTAGGTGTATAAGCCCTGATAAAAGTGGCTCATTGTCTTAAGTACAAGCAGCATATTACATGTTATAGAGCAAGATGATATGATCAGATTGTACATAGTGTCATACCTGCTGGTAGCATGTGATAGAGCAAGATGAGCTCAACAGATCACACATAGGGGCTTATTTAATAAGGGTCCCCCGTCCGCATTTTCGCCCGGTTTCCCAACTTTTCCGGGACCGCGCTGCGGATTGTGTCGCACGCGATCTGATTGTGTCACAATCACACTGGCTTTCACACGACAAAAAATGGGGCGTGGGTCGTGGGACGGTCCGACGGATGCGGACTAAGCGTGGGATTTAACATTTAAATTTGTGTCGCAAGCCAAGCACTTTCATGCAACGGGAAGAAAAAGGTGAACTCCGGGGACCTGAGTGGAGCAACACATGAAGGATATCAGGCACAGGATCTACGTGGATCAAGGTACAGTGCATCATCAACGGGGAACACACCTCAGGGATCACGACTCGGACGGGTAAGTAAATGTGCCCCATAGTGTCATACCTCCACTCAGCATGCTATAGAGCAGAAGAAGCAAACTGTAAATAATGGCTGCTCTGCATGCTATAGAGCAGGATAGATGGCGCAGATTGTATACAGTGCCCTGTATCTGTAGGAAATGTGATATTGGAAACAAAGCCATTGAATAGTAGCTATCAATATCAGATCAGTAGGGACCAAACACCTGGCACCCCCAAATATCAGCAGCTCCCAGGAGTCACTGGGAAACAGAAACTAGTTGTGGGATCATGGCGCCGGCCTCTCCTAGTGGTCAGGCCAGGTATCGCAGCTGAGATCCCTACATTGGTAAGAGGAGATCAAGTGTTGGACTCCCACTGATCCGATACTGATGACGTACTCGATGGTTAGGTCATCCATGAATACATAACCCAAAAAACATGTATTTCACCTTAATGACTAAAAACATCTTCTCCCTTCACTTCCTGTGGCATCTGAAAAGTGAAACCTTGGACATTCAGCAGACGCGGCCCAAGAAACCAGAAACATTACTTTACTCGATTAAAGTTTTCCTGTTGCTGGATCGCTTCATTGTCCTGTGTATGAATTGTAGGGGCCTGGACATCGTCTGGACCTGTCCAAGAGGACAGTGATCAGGGGAGCGAAGGTTTCGGAGACGTCTTTTATGTTCCCTTGATGTCAGATAAATTTTGCATGTCGCATCATCATCAGAGTTTATTTATTGTAGACGTCTGAAAAATCTCAAATCAATTCCAGCTATGACCATCAGTGGAAATGCCTGGACTCCTATACGCATCACTATGTATGAATCTCTGCACTAAATAGTTCTGCCACAAGATGTCACATCAGAAAATGTTTCCCTATGTGCTGCCTGAAAGTGAATTGCACTCTATGGTACTCTATGCTGCAACAGTGCGCCATATGGCCATGCATGGTACTGCAAGTGAGAATTATATAACTGCAAAGCTTGAAAATAAGTAAAAATGATATTAAATAATATAAGAATACTTTTCATAGGACTTTCTCCTCCAGCGACTAATTGGATGCCGTTGTTAAAGGGGTTGGCTAAGATTCAGTATTGATGGCCAATCAGGAGGAACACCACTAGGATACAGGCCACGTACATGATCATCCTCCCTTTCCTTGAAGATGGTAATCTGCTATTGGCATTGTCCGTTTTCCTTCTGCATCAGTCTGTCATTCATTATTTCATGTTTATTGTTCTTATGCTCTGAACATTTCTTGAACACAGAGAAGGTCTCTTCCTGCACAGATTCCTTGTGCTTCCCCCTTATGAATTGGGTAGATTGTTAACAGAAATGTGTAGTGGCTGGGCTGCGTTACTGCATCTAAGACCCCATTCATATAAAGTAAAGCTGCAGTTATGCGGTAGGACCTTAACATGGAGAACTGCTGCCTTCTCTGGGTTGACACCAGAGGCAAAGAAGTTCAGAGCAATATAGATGAGCGGACTGGATGGTCAGTTCGGCGACCTAACATATTGCCAAATTGATGGAAGAACAACCAATCAGGCAAATTGACGCCCGTAGCCATGCAGGCACCCCCTGGCCAATCATAGTCATAGCTTGTTTGGGGCGACAATTTACCGAATTGGCTGTTTGTCCACCAATCTGGAACTTCGTCTGGGTCAGATGGCCAAACCGGACTATCGGGTCTTTTCATCTCTAGTCATCAATATAATTTAGCTGGAAAACCCCTTTAATATTTATGACGTACCCAATACCCATCCCTAATTTTCCTACTCACTCACTAAAAAAGACTTAGAGGGATATTCCATGAATATTAAAAATAAAAATTATGGGGTTGGGTGAGTACCTGCTTCTGGGACCTAATCAGAATTTTTGGAATTCATGGGAATCCCTGAATGAATGGCCTCCTCAGACACAAGACGTCACTTCCGTTTTATTTCCATTATTGTGTCCTGGTCCAGGAAGACTGGTTGATGAAGTGGATGCATTAACCTTCCAAATCTTTTGGTAGAGCTTAAGGCATATGTACATATGTGTTCCGGAAATAATTCCAAAATAATGGAAATCTCCTTTTAAAGTAACATTGCTGATGTGACCATCTCCTTCTTACAGCACACAACACCTAATGTATGGCTTGTGATACACCATTCATGGTCCTTCTGGCAGATTTCCCCAGCATTTAGGGGCTTCGTTTCCTACCCAGAGAACTTTGCTGTAGTTACATGTGAGGTAATTAGTCTTGCGGCAGCTTCACTAAACATACAGACGGTGTGTCTAATGACACATATGGCAATGATTTCCAACTTTTTCGAATATGACTTCATCTCTGTAAGTTTATGTTCAATCTTGATTTAGCAAACTGCAGTGAGCAAACTCAATTAAACTCTGGGCATCGCGCTCTCATGTAAGAGGTGGTCTGAACTTTTGCACTTTATAATGATAAACTTTTTGGAGATACAAACTTACTACACTCATTACATGGTTTACATTGCAAACCAATGTCAAATAGGCAGAAATAGTCAGTAGCATGAACAGGTCACTATGGGTAAAGCTTATGCTTATTCATAGAAGATTTACATTTAAGTTATCTTGCTCTAATTAGTTGTTCCGAGAATTCAAGAGAGGTTTTACCAACATATTTATGTAATAGCCTGTAAAGATGGGAAACCCATTAACTTGTGTTCTATTGGAGCACATAGCTGTCACCCCGAATCTTTGTCCATTAGAACTAAGGTCGCTCTCTGATCCCCACCCACTTGGTGGGGAGAGGGGGGAGATCAACTTTAAAATTTTAAATAGGAGCCCCATTGTAGATTCTGATTCTCTCTACGATTTAATAATTTTCATCGACAGATGGTGCTGTTTTAATCGGAAAATCAAAATGGGTAAAAAAATTGTTCAAAAAGGGGGATATCTCAAGAAATACACATTGAGACGCCTTTATCAGGGATTACATGTCTTGAAAAGGTATTTAACAAGTGTTTGTGCTGGGATTTTGGTGCACGCTGTCGTTTTTTGGTGCAGCTGCGCTGACTTCCATGTGGTGCAAATTGGGGCCGTCCCGTCGGACGATCCAACTGATTCGGACTGAGCGCGGGATTTAACATTCAAATTGTGTCACATCCCAAGCACTTACATGCACCACTAAAAAGATGGTGAACTCTGTCAGACCGAGCGCGGAAGCGACACACGCAGGATATCGGGCGCATGATCTTAGTGAATCGTGGCACAGTGCATTATCGTCGGACAATGCACTTTTGGTGAACTCCAGCGGACGGGTAAGTATATGGGGGTCATTTACTAAGGGCCCGATTCGCGGTTTCCCAACATGTTACCCAAATATTTTCGATTTGCGCCGTTTTTCCCTGAATTGCCCCGGGATTTTGGCGCACGCGATCGGATTGTGGCGCATCAGCGCCGGCATGCACGCGACGGAAATGGGGGGGGGGGGGGCGTGGCCAAACGAAAACCCGACGGATTCGAAAATACTGCTGCATTTTTAAAAAAATGTGTTTTGTGAAAATTGCACTTACCTTCACTCAGCCCGGCTCGGTGTATTCCAGTGCGTTCCGATGCTTTTCAGCGCAGCAGCGCCACCTGGTGGACGTTGGAGGAACTGCCTTAATAAATCCCGGCCGGACCCGAATCCACCGCAGAGAACGCGCCGCTGGATCGCGAATGGGCCGGGTAAGTAAATCTGCCCCTATGTGCCCCATTGCATCAAAGAAAACAAAAAAATATGTGACAAATATTTCTCAAATATCTACACAGTGATGCTAAAGTGCATTGTCCGATGATATTGCCCTGTACCGCGATTCACCAAGATCGTGCGCCCGATATCCTGCATGTGTCGCTTCCCTGCTCAAGTCCAACAAAGTTCACCTTCTTCTTCCTGGTGCATGTAAGTGCATTGTCTGGTGACACAATTTGAAAGTTAAATCCCGCGCTCAGTCCGAATCAGTCGGATCGTCCAATGGCCCGCCCTCCCCCCATTTCTGTCGCATGAAAGCGGCACAATCCAATCGCGTGCGACTCAATCCCAGCGCAAACCCCTGTTAAATACCTGTCAAAGCTGCAGAAATCCCGAAAACCGTGAGCAGTCCGAGAACAGTCCTTAGCAAATGAGCCCCAGTATTTTCACCCCCGGTTGTGTGGTGGGAGAAACTAATTTTATATGTAGGAATTACATTCAGCATAATTCAGCAGATTAACGCTGCATTCATAATAGTTTTAGGTTATTTTCGGGCGTTGGTGTAATATTCGGAGAGATCATTACCGTATATAAAGTAGTGTATGAAAAGCACCAAGCATATTCTCTTTATAGGCTGACACCCATCTCCTTGGAGGTCATAGTGCCAGCCCAGTCTCCTCCTCTGTATCCACTCCACTGTTTTAGGATCTAGCTCTGGATTTGGCTACTTAGCAGCACATGGTAAAAATATCATTTCTATAATCCCCCCTGAATCTCACGTTAGTAAAGCTGCTCCTTGGTCTTTACCTGACTTTTATCTTTGGGAATTGTAAATAATGTGCACTAAGTAAGGAGTTTTTTTTTACTAGAGAAGACAAGTCTCTAAGATTAATATGTTCCTTGCATGTTCCTCAGAAGATGTTGTTTATGCGTGGAGAGAGTGCTATGTATATAGGTAGAACAATTAGAAACTGCAGGAAAGATTAAAGAAGCCGGTGAGATCATTGTTTAATAAAAAGATCCATTGACTCCTTTATGGAAACATTCTTTTTCACAAGACATAAGAGGAATTTAAATGAACGTGCAATGTTTAGTGCAGACAAGATATGGGGATTACACGGAGGAGGTCACATTGTTACTGAATGTGAGGTCCTAATTGACTTTCAAGGTGTAATTTACTTTATAGCCGTATAGTTTATGGGAATAGAAGCAGAAATAGAGCCCCAAATAGCAACCAAGAAGACATGCTGAATGGAGATGGATTATAATGTATCTCTAGTAATAAACATTTAAGGAACTTATCACTCTGCAGTTGGTTTTCAACATGTTAGAGAGCAGGAGGAGCTGAGCAGATTGTACATTGTGTCCTATCTGCAGGCAGCATGTTATAGAGCAGGAGGAGCTGAGCAGATTGTACATAGTGTCCTATCTGCAGGCAGCATGTTATAGAGCAGGAGGAGCTGAGCAGATTGCACACAGTGTCCTATCTGCAGGCAGCATGTTATAGAGTAGGAGGAGATGAGCAGATTGTACATAGTGTCCTATCTGCAGGCAGCATGTTATAGAGCAGGGAGAGCTGAGAAGATTGCACATAGTGTCCTATCTGCATGCAGCATGTTATAGAGTAGGAGGAGATGAGCAGATTGTACATAGTGTCCTATCTGCAGGCAGCATGTTATAGAGTAGGAGGAGATGAGCAGATTGTACATAGTGTCCTATCTGCAGGCAACATGTTATAGAGCAGGGGGAGCTGAGAAGATTGCACATAGTGTCCTATCTGCATGCAGCATGTTATAGAGTAGGAGGAGATGAGCAGATTGTACATAGTGTCCTATCTGCAGGCAGCATGTTATAGAGTAGGAGGAGATGAGCATATTGTACATAGTGTCCTATCTGCAGGCAGCATGTTATAGAGTAGGAGGAGATGAGCAGATTGTACATAGTGTTCTATCTACAGGCAGCATGTTATAGAGCAGGGGGAGCTGAGAAGATTGTACATAGTTTCCTATCTGCATGCAGCATGTTATAGAGTAGGAGGAGATGAGCATATTGTACATAGTGTCCTATCTGCAGGCAGCATGTTATAGAGTAGGAGGAGATGAGCAGATTGTACATAGTGTCCTATCTGCAGGCAGCATGTTATAGAGTAGGAGGAGATGAGCAGATTGTACATTGTTTCCCATCTGCAGTCTTGTGTCTATTTTCTAATAATTCTGCCAACAGTTGTTGCCTTCTAACCAAGGTTCTTGCCTCTTATCCTGTAGCCAAACCCAGATGTGTGCAGGTCTATAACTCTGTCCCTCTTGAAAAAAAACTTGGCACTCCTGTGATACTTGATTTGCATATTTTATTATAGTGAATCGGCAATCCAAAATTAATGCAACGTTTCGGTCTTATAACATCAGACCTTCTTCAGGCACGGATTGCTGGGCTTGCGGTGGTGTGAATACGGTTCTATGACCGTTGTGGCGCTTGGGGAGCTGTGGAGCGTGGGAGACCCCGCTGTAGGTTGGCTGCGGGGTCTCCCGCGCTCCACAGCTCCCCAAGCGCCACAAGTATGCAAATCAAGTATCACAGGAGTGCCAAGTTTTTTTCAAGATTTATTGAGAGGTGTTGCAGCCTACTTGTGCACCCATACCACCAACATTGAGTGACGTGTACTACTTCCACTATAACTCTGTCCCTGGCGTCCTTAGCTCTTTGGTCTTTGCCGTGGTGGTGAGGTTGGAGTGTGATTGATTAATTGTGCCGACAGGTGTTTTTTATACAGTTAACAAGGTCAAGCAGGTGGAATTAATGTATGTAATAAATGTAGAGTAGGAGGGGCTACAGGTGATAAGTGCAGAATAGGAGGAGCTATGAGTAACGTGTACAGCGTAGGAGTTAAAGTAACAGGTCTGAGAAAGCCAGATTACCTGCTCTCTGGTAAGGGATGAAACACTCATTTCATGCAATAAAATGCTAATTAATTATTTAGAAACCATACAATGTGATTTTCTGGCTTTCTTTTAGATTCTGTAATTAAAAATTACAGACCTCTCCATTCATTGTAGGTAGGAAGACTCAGAGCAGACCCTTCTCCATAAGCAATTCCTTCATGGAACTGACCCACAAGAAAAAAGATAAAGCATTGTCGACCTGCCACAGAGAAACAAAGAATTGTTTATCCTCCCACTGCCAACCCACAAGAGGCACCGCAATAAAATATAACTTTATGTTCCATTTTTATGTTAAGACACATTCTGCAGAAAATAGTCTTTAAAAGGCAAGATCTCTGTTATGATACTCGGGGTCAAAGAGAGGATACAGTACATTATCCCAAAGAAGTAAATGTTTTTATGGTAAAAGAGAGAAGATTCTTTTTGACTGTAATTATATTTATTTGTATATTTGCCCAAAAGGATTAGCGAGGTGATGATACTATGAGTATGGGTGAAACGCTCTCTACACCGCAAATCCAAAACAAAATGCAGCTGAGTGTTCAAATCCCTATCAAAGCCACTGTATGCAAAAAATTTAGAGAATGCTGCAGACCTACAAACCCGCAGCATGATCACTCCGGTGCAGAACAACAATGGGGGGATTTATTAAACCATTTGTGCAAGAATTCTGGTGTCATTGACATAAACCTTCAGGGTTCTTAGATTGTTTGTTGACACTTTTGTGACTAGTGCAACTAGGGGACATGGTCTCTATAAGGAGGGCTTAGCCTTACAGAAAAAGCCTTTGCACCCAAAAAATATTAAAGGAAACCTACCATTTCATTTGATACATTATGAAGCAAACATACCTTTAGAACGCTGTAGCTACACTGATGCAGAAACATATCTTCGTTAATCCCTGAACTGAGTTCCTTTTCCTATAAAACAGATATAACATTATGATAATGAAGCTCTGTCCCTTCTATGGATGGTTCAGCACTTCTCCTAGCTTGTGAGTTTTTCTCTGCAGGAGAGGATCATGCAATAACTGCCAGAATAATCAATTGCTTCACCATCCCCCAGCTGCTGTGTATGAGAGATCCAGCTCAGGTTGATTAGTCATGTCTTGAATAACCTCCATTTGTAATTCCAAGCTCCGTGTGTAATGTGTTTGTCAGCCAGCTTGACCCAGCTTCCCCAAGGTCAGGGATTAACCAAGATATGATCCTGCATCAGTGTAGATACAGCAGTCTCAAGGTATGTGTGCTTCATAATGCATCAAATCAAATGGTAGGTTTCCTTTAAGACAGTATACAGGGGTCGGAACCCGGGTGTGGCAAATGGCCAGGTGGAAAAGGGAGGGGTAGTGAGTCTCCCCACCCATCCCCTCAACATTGAAACACACAAATCTGCCTAAATATAAGACATGTCCTTTATTTTGCCACATGGCCAATTTACGGTTCAGTCAGAAATACGTCCAATCAAATGGATGACATTATTTACCAATGCAGACAATGGGGCAGTGTTGGAGCAGTGTGCTACCCTTAAAAAAACATTGTAGTACGGCTATAATGTAGCCATAAAATATGGTCATGTGCATGTAGCCTAACACTGTGCCAGATTTATCAAACAAGTGATAAATTCAAACAAGGATAAATTCCCCCCCACCCAAGAGCTTTCACCAAATATTTAAACCTTAGTAGGGCATGGGGTAGAATCTGCTTTGAATCCAAATAAGAATCTTCAGCTTCCAAAACATTGATTCCAAAAAGTTTTTTCCTGTAGTCACCGCTTCCTGAGAAGTCATTGCCACAAGTTTTGGCACCCAGTTTGCTAACTAGACTTATTGCTGTCAGATGGGGAATTCAAGGCTACCTGCTCCAGCCCAGGCCCACCCACATGACAGTATATTTAGAATATTGGATGATGAAGCTAATTGCAATAAATGCTTGGGAATAGAACCTGAAAGGGTTCACTCATCCCTGGTTGTAACTCTTGCCAAATGTTGGCCCATTTCAATCTAGGTCTTGAGTTATCATGTTTTCCTTGCAGCAATAGAGGCTCTTGGTTCAAAGACAACATTTGACGGATGCCATAATGTAACCCAGATATATTATATTAAGGAATATGAGGTGTTTGCTAAAAAAATTTTTGGTGGAAGGATTTCCCCCAGAGGTCTTTGGCAATGGCTTACTCCCTTTCTCCATTTAAAATGAGTGCCCACTGGGCATGCCCAACGTGCACAAACAACACAGGAGCTTACATATATTTGAGATCTGAAATGTGCTGAAGGAAGTGCAAAAGTGTACCAAAAGTCATACATTCAAAAGGAACCTGTCATCAGCAATTGACCTAATATACCACTGACACAATATGGTCAAGCAGCGTAACACCTTCTAGTTTTTGTTTCTTTCATGGCACCATGTGGTGGCATCATCCAGAAAATCAACCTTGAAGTGAGCAGTAAATTGGTTGTATAAAGTAAAGGAGGGGAGTTTAACAACAAAGTCAATGTGGGAAGCTGTGAACACCTCCTCCTCTGCACTTGAAGTCATACAACGGATTTCAGAAGATCTGTTTAGGGATTTCTCTAGATGCAGGACCATCAATTACATTGAAGGAGCTTTCAGAGGAAAAGAGAGCTTGACTTCAGTGTTAAACTCTCCACCTCCTTGACTTTATACAACCAATTTACATCTCACTTTAAAGTAGATTTTCTTGCTGATTCCACCATACTGGGTTGTGAAAGAAACATGATCTGGAAGGAGTTCAGCTGCTTGGCAACATTCTGCTAGGGAGTAATTAAGCCAATTTATGCTGACAGGTTCCCTTTAAGCAAAAATAATTAATACAGCAAAATCCGTAAGCTGTAAGCTCGGCCTCTTTCACTAAGCCACTTCCTCATCCACTTCCTCAACACTCCCATTTTTGCCTCAAAAGTTGCAAATTGTTGGAACAAAATTACCTTGATCATACTTTTGATTCCATAGATCAGAGGAGAATATAAATTCCCTCCAATAACTACAGTAGTGATGTGCACTCTGCCTGCCTGATATACTAGTAATAGTAATTGATTGTAACGTCAGCTCCTTACGTTGGTAGTACTGGGTATACTATGGTTTCCCCAGTTCATGTCCCTTGTTTTGTTGACCGAAATCGAGTGGCGTTCTTTACTCTGTTGTATTCTACTAGGTTCCTGTTGGCAAAGTAATACACAGATAGAGTTATGTAAAATCACAAAAAGATGTGCATCCTTGGATACGCCTCGCAATACACACTTAAATACCAACAATCCGTGCATGATTGCACCCCATACAGTCCGCTCTTAAGACAACTCAATTTGCATGCTCTTCCATGTCAATTATTTTCATCTTTATTATAAACATCTGCTGCACGGTGCACACTCCGATGATGAGTTAGTTCCTTCGAGATCATTATTTTCTTTCCAAGAATTTTTTAGTAAAATCCCACAACTTGGCTCTGTGAGTATTAGTTATAGCCGCCGTGATTAGAAAGATGTCTGCGCGTATATTCTGCCCATTGCCTGTACCTGTTGCTTTTGTAGAAAATTTTGTATTGTGTTACTTAATTTTTTTTCTTATATTTTTTTCCTTAATATCTAATGAATATCTATATTCTAACATGCTAAAATCTTGCAGTTTTCTCAAAGGTCATGTATAGTAATGAGCAGCCCCAAACCCACACTGTTCGGATACATAATGAACTCGACCTCAGACTTCAGACAGAAGTTCAAGTTTGGTTCACCCCGGCCCCATTTAACACCAGCCAGCACCAAAGCGAATATGAACCCTTTAAATGTCCCCAAAAAACCCACCTGGGGGAAGTAAAGGCAGATGGCCTATGCAGGTTGCTACCCAGATGTCATTGCTCCCTCATGACAATTATATACAGTAAATCCTGCCGGCAGCTGTGCCATGTATTAACAGAGTTTACAGGGTGTTAAGGGTATTGAATAGGCTTCCTAAAAGTCATGCTTGATCAAGGCAGCTGCCTTACAAGTTAGCTAAAAAAGGCATGGTTTTCCCATCCTGGAAAATAAATTAATTTATTTGCATATTTTCCTAAGACGAATAAGTCATTTTTGCAGTTTTTCTTTTTTATTTTTATCAGAATTTGTTTTTATAGTTCTGAATGACACAGTTTTGTACATGTAACCTTATGGCCCATATCACACTTGAGTCAGGGCTTGATTTAGCATTCTCCATTTTAGTAGAACACAACGGAAACGACAAATGTTCTTTCTACTGCTTATCTTCAATTGTCAATGGGAAACATATCTTTGTTTCTGGTCTGTGGCTTTTCTTGTGAGCTTGTTTTTCGCTCTTTCCATGGACAGTTTTTATCTTTGGCTCTAGTTGCCTCTGATTTATGCATATATATTGGGGCAGATTTACTTACCCGGTCCGTTCGCGATCCAGCGGCGCGTTCTCTGCGGTGGATTCGGGTCCGGCCGGGATTCACTAAGGTAGTTCCTCCGCCGTCCACCAGGTGGCGCTGCTGCGCTGAAGTTCCCCGGAGGCACGCTGGAATGCCCTCAAATTCACTGGCCTATACCTGGTGAAGGTAAGTGTAATTTTCGCAACACATTTTTTGTTTTAAATGCGGCGGTTTTTCCGAATCCGTCGGGTTTTCGTTCGGCCAAGCCCCCCGATTTCCGTCGCGTGCATGCCAGCGCCGATGCGCCACAATCCGATCGCGTGCGCCAAAATCCCGGGGCAATTCAGGGAAAATCGGCGCAAATTGGAAATATTCGGGTAACACGTCGGGAAAACACGAATCAGGCCCTTAGTAAATGACCCCCATTGTCTCTTTCTTTACATTTGTGTTTGTCTCTTTTTTTCAGAACAATTGCAGGCTCCCTCAGCAAAGATTTCGGTGAGGTAGAATGGTGAGGGCATAGAATTGCAACTAAAAAGTAGCAAACTTGCCCAAAATGGCAGTTAAATCAAAGAAAACATCTGTCTTGCAAAGCTACATTAGGAACACTGCAACAGACTGATGAACTTATTGACACCCAGACTAAGGCGCTGAATTGCAGGGACATTACTTCTGGCGGCCGAACAGCTGCACAGGAACTATATTACCCCAACTAGTCTCTACATGATATTTCTATATAGTGCAGAGACTCCTGTCCTCTTCTCTGTGCAGCCTGTGGGATCGGGCCATCATATGGACCTCTCTGCCCCCTGTGACCTCTGGTGAAGCTCTCTGGATGTTACTTTACTCCCAGGCTGTACTTATCAGCTGTAAGGTGTCTGTTATTAAGTTTTATTGATAATCTTTGTTCCCATTACAGCACAAAATTTTGAAAATCCAATTGTCATAAAAAGGTTTTGTCTGGAGTTACAATTATAAAATATACAGTTACAGACCTGCCTTGTATTCCCAAAAAGGTGCAAAAAAATAAAATAAAGAAATGCACAAAAGGAAAAGAAAAGCCAAAATAAAGATATACCGTATATACTCGAGTATAAGCCGACCCAAGTATAAGCCGAGGCCCCTAATTTTACCACAAAAACCTGGTAAAACCGACATTTTCTTTACTCGAGTATAAGCCGAGTTTGGGTTTTCAGCACATATTTTTGTGCTGAAAAACTAGGCTTATACTCGAGTATATAAGGTATATCCTCCATAGAATAGAAGGTTACCTTGTGTTACATTTCTATTGCATATTACTTAGAAAAGCCCTGGGCTGCTGCGCTACATTTTCCAGTTTTAAAAAACAGAAATGGGAAGAAACTTTCCTAAACCTTTCTGGGGAGAAATAAAACCATGAACATGTAGCTTTTATGCATTACTTTTAAGTTTAGCATTACATTTTTAATATTTTTTTTGTTTGTTTTCTAGTTCAACCGGTTTTTTAAAAAATTTTTCCAGGCAGATAACAAAAGAAACAACAAAAAACAGCAGTTCTAGAAATTGTTGTGCAGTATTTACATTTTTTTTTATGCCATTCACTGCAGTGGACAAAAAACATACACCTATTTTGTGTAGATTTTCTTTTAATTTTATATTTTGTACATTTGTACATGTTAACTCCGGGAATATGAACATCTGATTAGAAAAACCCCATAATGCTGTAAATAAATGAATATAATAAAACTCAATCTCATTAGTCACATAATGGAGCTTAAATAGTTGGATTTTATGATTCACAAAATGTTATGGACTTTCTAAAGTAGGCGGAGTTATCACCAATATGGCCGCCACAGAAAACTACATGTCCCATGAACCTCTAGTTCTCAGTAACTTCTCCTCCCTCTTATGCTCTACTCCCAGTGATTATCTAACAGACTGTCCTGCTCTGTTACCATAGTAATGATGTGTAACTGCCATCACTGCACACTACCTCACTGAGATCACTTTTGTCCACAACACCAGCCATACTGGATGCCAGGGGCGTCGCTAGGTCAAAAGACCCGGGGCTCGTGCCCCCGATCTTTTGGCTCGAGCCCCGGATCTCCCCTGCGCATCCTCCTCTCTCTCATCACGATCTCCACAGATCGTCATGAGAAGGAGTCCAGTCACTGTTTTCCCCGGCAGGGGCTGCAGCCTCTGGAGGAGTAATACTCTGAAGGACCTGTGATGATGTCATGGTCACCTGACCTGCCGGGGAAACACACAGTGAACACATAGACCTGCATCATTGAGGTAAGTGGGGCTGTGTGGGGGACATTACCTACAGGGGGGGCTGTGTGGGGGCACATTAGCTACTGTGGGGGCTGTGTGGGAGACATTACTTACTGGGGGGGGGGGGCTGTGTGGGGGACATTACTTACTGTGGGTCCTGTGTGGGAGACAATACTTACTGGGGGGGGGGGCTGTGTGTGGGCACATTACTTACTGGGGGGGGCTGTGTGGGAGACATTACCTACTGTGGGTCCTGTGTGGGAGACATTACTTACTTGGGGGGGGGGGGGGCTGTGTGTGGGCACATTACTTACTGGGGGGGCTGTGTGGGGGACATTAGCTACTGGGGGGGCTGTGTGGGGGCACATTAGCTACTGAGGGTAGCTGTGTGGGGGCACATTAGCTACTGAGGGTAGCTGTGTGGGGGCACATTAGCTACTGAGGGTAGCTGTGTGGGGGCACATTAGCTACTGAGGGTAGCTGTGTGGGGAACATTTTGGGGGTGGTAGATGTATGGGGGTCATTGCTTTGTAGCTGTGTGGGGCACGTTACTGGGGGGCTGTGGGGGGGGGCATTTCTTGGGGCGTGTTCACACGTGGCAGTAGAACAGGCCTCAGTTTGATCTCATTTGCGTTTCTAGTGAGAACAGTGTGATGGGTAACAAGCTCCTGGTGTTTAAATGCAAGCCTTACAGTATTTGGGGGAGATTGTTGGGGGCAGCAGCCAGATAACACTGTCCAAGATGTAGGGACAATCGGGAACATAAGATGTGGTGATGTCTAATGGAGAAGATGGAGGACGCGTCACCTGCAGTCACTGGAAGGAAAAAGTAGGGGTTTCTCCTGTGGTTTCTGTAGTTGTATACACTGTCAGGTTGTTATTGGCACAAGCACATGTGAGGGGGTTGTGTACAGGGGGGGCATTACTAAAAGTCTGATACACATGCATTGGGGCCCATGCCCCGGATCTTTTTCCACCCTAGCAACGCCCCTGCTGGATGCAGTGCAACCAACCAACTACAGTCAAACATAGTAGTGATCACATGACCTGGCCAGGCAGGTGCCGGACATATGATGTGGACATGTGACCTGCAGCCATCTTTTGTAGCATTTTAATTCTTCATTACATTGTATGTCCACAATATTTTTATGCTAAGTGGAGACAAATTTTAAATAACTTTTTACATATTAACTTATATTTTAAGACCCATTTGTATATGAATTATGCTTATTCCTGGAATACCCCTCTAATTGCCATAGTATACATTGACTGTTGTATCTAAGGAGCTAAACAGCCAGGATGGGATTTTCCCCCTCTTAGCTGAGCATTCCCTCTTCTCTGCCCAGAAAACACAGGCCTGGGTTAAGTTAGGCCACCTAAACACATATTTATGGTTATGAAGGGGTAAATGACCACATCCTTGAAGGTCTTATAGTCCTTTCGGCTTTGTCTCTCGGCTTTGCAGCAACCATAAGTTTTTTTTGTTGACTACTTGTTTTATTCAGAATATATTTTTAAATTATTTTTTATGACACACAATGTTTGGATTATACAAATTTTGGATTATAATTCTCTTCTAATTGTATATATTTTTTCTTTTATGTATTCAAAAACAGAAAATTCAACTATTTTTTGGTGACCCAATCAGACTCAAGATTTCCTGGTGACCTAACTGAAAGAGTTATTTCCCTTTGATCATGTTGTAGTCACAGGCTGCAGTAATCAAAGAGTTAATAGCAGGGATTATAGTTTCCTCTGATACCGACTGAAGTACAAGAGTATTGCCCGGGAAAATTAAAGTAAATGTATTCCATTTTATATTTTAACTAAGAGCAGATAGTAAAACATATTCTTCTTTTCTAATGTGTTTTTATTTTCCTATTATTATTTGTAACTATAAAGGGCACTTACAGTTTAAAGGGGTTTTATAAATGAAATTTATCCTGTAGATGAGACCCCCACAGATCACAAAAACGAGGGGTCTGATGGGGACCCACGTACCTCCTTTGAACCCCTTGTCGCTCTGGGAGAGTAATGGAGCAGATGGCTGCACATGACCGTTCTGCTCCATACATTTCAATGCAGGCAACGAAAATTGGCCCGATTCTGGGACCCCTTGTTTTTGTGCTCTGTGGGAATCTCATCACTGAGACCCCCACCGATTAGCAAGTTAGGCCTTATCCCTTTGACTTATTTAGCTAATGTGGCAACCAAGTGGCATCCATATGGTATTGTAGGGTTAATGTAGTGCACATGCTGCCATGAGGAAATTTGTTTATATGCAAATTAGTATACTGGTGTGCCATTAGCATGATCCCCACCAATATATGATCCCATAGCACTGACATATACAAGGTCAGATGGACCCACCAGAGGAGCAGAGAATCCTCTGTTAAGCCCCCTTTTGGATGGTCATGTGATCACCAGGTTGCAGGCTACATATGTTATAGGCCTAGGCAGACCCGCGCAATTTTCAGGAAATTTTGGGTCTCACTTTTAATTGTGCCCAGGATCACACATGTTCTAATACCTCACACTCCACTTATTGCCCTGCGTCTCCTGGGAAAATAGTCAGGAAGGGGTGTGCTGGACCTTAAGGTCACGCCCACAATGCACTGCAATACAAATTTGCATATAAATAAAAATTTATATTTTCTTCATTCAAACCACAGATTTTCTCAAAAACACCAGGCTTATGATGCAGAACACTTCACCTACAAGACCACATGTTTACTTTATACGTGATCTCCGAGGTGACAGAATCCCTTTAAATATTTTCTAAAAAAAAAAAAAAAAACACCACTTTCCAAGACTTTCTAAAACTTGTGACCGAGCAGATTCTGGTTCTAATTTGTTGCTCTCCTCTTGGAGGGAGCGTCAGCTCTCAAGTTGTCAGAAATGTTTACAGTAGTTTGGTAATAAGTATGATAAATAAATACATTTTTCACATTCGCCGTTGTGTTCTTTATGGTTTATGTCATAGCGAGCGCGTAATCTCGCATTCCATCAGCCTGACATGTATAAACGGATTAAAGCGCTACGTACAGATCACAAAGCTAGCACATGGCTAATTTGAATTGGAAATCTAGCAATCACTCATTAGCGGCTGCCGACTGTTTTCATAAGGAAGTAATTATACATAAACCCGGCTTCTATTTAAAAGTGGGACAATGTGGATTTAGTTGGCCCGAAGCATTAAATATTTGTTATTCCACGTGTCAATCACTTCTTAAGAGGATATGGTTAAAGAAATAATAAATATTAGTCTCCTTCAAATCCAAGTACTTGAACTAATTTTCACAAGATTAGCCTCATTTTCATTTACTCCCTGAAACGTATGCAGGCGGCTTGACCACATATGAAGAAGTCTTGTAAATGGTAACTAGATTCCCATGAAGGACCATGATTCTAAAGATGGGGGATGACTGCCTGATCACTGAAACCCACACTATGCACCAAAACATTGGTTGCTGTTCCCTATATTGTAGGGAGCAATGGTTGCTCAAAGTTATAGTTAGGGTCACAAATATTGTAAGCATAATATATCTGTTATAATATATTTCAGATCTATTCATCAAATAGGATATAAATATTGAGAGAGAGAGAAGGCACCAATAGTTCTATATTATTATAATTATTATACAGCCAACATAATATATATATATATATATATATATACGAATAGATCTGAAATATCTTATAACAGATATATATATATATAAAAATGGAGCACCGTTAGTTCTATTATTATTATTAATATTATTATTATTATTATTATTATTATAAAGCCAAACAATTTTAGGTTCAGATACAAAGCATAATAACATAGAATATGAAAACATAGGGGTCACGTTGTATTTAATGTGCCGGGTACATATTACATATCACACACGTATCATATGTGTTGTGATCGGTATATTTTGACATTTGCAAGAGACACAGCAAGGTCAGTAGTTTTTGTTGGGGTATATATTGTTTAGGAGCACAGTGTGCAGCATAGTTATTATTATTCCAGGCACACAATGCTTTAAGTGGTAAAATATGGAGAGGTGTTGCAAAAGATGAAACTTCTGGTGATAAGATATGGCCCGGGACAAGTCACCATGAATTTCTTGAGCCAATATAGCAGAATTGTTATCTGTGTTTCTGATCAGCGGGGTCAGTAGGCCCTTGGGCGACAGAGCCTCAGTGGGTCCCTTTGCAGTGAAATCACATGGTGGCATTAAAAATTCAGAAACTAGAACAGTCTCCTGTTCCCTAAAATATTCCCTAGTTTATCATCCCAAACATTCCCCTTATGGTTATTTGATATAAGCCCCCTTCACCCTATGGATTCCCTATGTACATCCTTATGTGGCCTCTCCCAGCAGTTCTGGGCTCTGACACTTGCCCAGATATGCCCTATGCTGGGTCCAGCAGAGGCAGAGGCAGAGTACTGTCATTCACAAGTCAAGTCTTCCTTCTGACTATAGCAGCATTGTGAGTTGTTATTAGTGTTGCCAGTTTGGGGCACTTTTTATGGTTTGCTTGGTTATTTTAGTGGACATGATATAGAAGGGGATCAGGGGTTGGGAGCTGTGGTTATGTTGCTAAGTCCAAAGGATGCTGGGAATCAAAGGCGGATTAATACAGGAAAACACAATCTAGTTTCTTGGGGAATGGAAGATGTGTGAACAGGAACAGATGTATGAGGATTTCAAGGTCCGAATCAGTATAAAATTTGGTGGGTGGTTTTGGTGGCCATGAAAGCCCTTGGAGGCTTGGCTCCCAGGCTACTGCCCAAACCACCTATATTATAATCCACTACTTGTGAGAATAGGCACAATCTCTATAAGGCCCAGATGCCATGGTTACCGTAATCAAACACTAGTTAGGTCATCAGTATATCAAAACCCCCTTTAAGTATCTCTGGTAGTTCCACATTTACAACTATTTATCCATTTATAATGGGTAACACAGGACCTTGATTCCTGTGCTTGCTAGGGATCATCTCCTGGGATCCACCCATGGTTAGATCTGTGTAGCCAATTATGTAGATAGATGTAAAGTGTTGTTCATATGACGCCCCCTTTAATCGACATGGTTGCTTTCAGCCTCAAACCCTCTGTGGGAGATTTATCAGAAGTGTCTGAGGTAATAATTTTCTAGTTGCCTATGGAAACCAATCAGAGCTCAGCTGTAATTCTATAAACAGCTGTGGGAAAATGAAAGCTGAGCTCTGATTGACTAGAAGTTCTAGTTCTGCTCTCTGACACTTCTGATTAATGTCCCCCTCTAAGGCTACATTCACACGAACGTATGGGGGATGTATATACGGCCAAAGTATATACGGCGTATATAAGTCCCCCATACATCGCAATATGGCGTATATACGTCCCACCATACATCGCAATGGCCTCACGGCACCGTAGGACATGTCCTATCTTTCGACGACATACGGCACCGCGCTCTATGTTAGGCTATGGAGAGGGGCGGGGGTGAGCGGCACTCTCCCCCTCCTCCTCTCCCTGGCACCATCCTGTGCACGCCGTGTGCCCAACGGCAGTGTGAACGTAGCCTAAGTGGGCCATTAGTGATGAACCTACTACCTTTTTGGCATGTAGGAAGTGTGGAGGGGGCACTGTACTGCCAATCCTTTCCTAATAGAACCCCTTTAACTAATAAAATTCCATACAGTTGTATTTTTACTAGTACATAACCTTAGCGTGCATCTTACAAGACATCACAGTGAAATTCCTTATTAAAGGGGAGGGGGGCGCGATGCACGGGGAGGTGTTTATGGTCACAGGTGTTTTTAAATATGGGTTCCCGTGAGACCAAAGTAACATTGTTTTGCCTCTTTCCTCTGATGAGAAGTGTAAACACGTCTTTTGAACTAAATTGGTGTGTATTGTCTAAGGATAATGTCCCGCCATTGTAGGAGACATGTCATAACCCGTCCGCATTAAAGTTCTGTCGCTGAGAACCCTTTGTGTACTCCACATGACATAGTTCTGATGTCTTCATCATATGATGTTTACAGACAACCTGACTGCAGTTTTCTGCATTTTTGTATTATTATCAAGCAGTAAAATTCCTTGAATCTTGGAACCAATCATCTGGAAATTCTGATAGTTCAACATCTGGTTATGGCACAAAATGTGGAAGTTTATAAGAGAAGTGTTAAACAAATGACTGTTTCTGTGACATTCCTCCAGCCGATAGCAACGTAATAGTTACTTATTTTATATGAGTATTTTGGCTTCTTTTAGACTTCTTGGTACTTGGTTCATTGCAGATTTTACCTGCATTTTTGCATAATCTGAATGTTCTACTTACCTTTTCACCTACTATGAGCTTATGATTAGAGATGAGACCCCCTGGCCATTCAAAGACAATGGGGCATATTTATCATACGCCAGCGCTCATGATTGCCCCGCCGCTGCATCAAGAGGCTTCACATATGAAAAGTCACTGGCAGCAGCGAATGCGCCGGCACGGGACAGTAACACCCTGCTCCAGCCCACTCCTGGCCGGCCGTGCCTTCTCCTCGGCTGGCCACGCCCCCTCACGCCCTTTCATGCCCCACTGGTTATGTGATGGAAACTTTTACAATTTTCCAATATACAGGCGGTCCCCTACTTAAGAACACTCGACTTACATACGACCCCTAGTTACAAACGGACCACTGGATATTGGTAATTTATTGTACTTTATTCCTAGGCTACAATAAACTGCTATAACAGTTATCACAGGTGTCTGTAATGAAGTTTTATTGTTAATCCTGATTCTTATGACAACCGGACATTTTTAAAATCCAATTGTCACAGAGACCAAAAAAGTTCTGGCTTGGATTACAATGATAAAATATACAGTTCTGACTTACATACAAATTCAACTTAAGAACAAACCTAACGACCCTATCTTGTATGTAACACGGGGACTGCCTGTACTTTCAGTATATTCTACTATTTGTCACGGTTCTCTAGATCTCTACTTGCTGTCATTCTATAGAAAGCATCTATGTTTTACTTTCAGTTTGCTTTCTGTCCATGATCATTTGATGTCATATAGGTTCACATCCAGGGGGCGTAACTACAGCGGTAGCAGCCATAGCAGCCGCTATGGGGCCCGCAATGTCAGGAGGCCCCTTTATCCGACCTAACACAAAAAATGGAGGATGTGCAGCATTATTTCTATATTGTACTGCACATGTCCAGCATAACATGTATATAACATATACTGTGATGTATATATGCAGTATCTGTGATGTATATATGGTGTCTGTATACACCATATGTTGTATATAGACACCATATATATATGTTGAGTATGTTGCATATTACACAATGGGGCAGATTTATCAAGTGTCTGAAAGTCAGAATATTTCTAGTTGCCCATGGCAACCAATCACAGCTCCCCTTTAAAATATTCATGAGCACTCGTAAAATGAAAGCTGAGCTGTGATTGGTTGCCATGGGCAACTAGAAATATTCTGACTTTCAGACACTTGATAAATCTGCCCCTGTATGTGTGGGTATATGCTGTGTGTGCACATGAGTGTATTTATATGTAATTGTAACTCGCATGTATGAGAATACTAATATGTATATTTTTAAAGTGTGAACGGGGGCCCCATGCAGTAGCCTGCTAGGGGGCCCTGTTTCTCCTAGTTACGCCACTGTTCACATCTCATTATATCCCTGGTCATATGACACATCTCTGAATACTCTGATACTAACAAGCCGTGCACCTTCTCACCCTACCTTCCTAAATGCCCTCAAAAGGGCAGTTATTAAATTATTACACCAAAACTCTGTTTCTGACTGTCCCTCCAACTGTAGTCTCTCCCTACCTGCCTCCTCTCTGTAAAGGCTGTGACCCTGCCTTTTATACAGGAAGGTCACATGTTTTGCCGGGCAAATTACAGCCATGCAATTGAGGGCATGACTGTTGGAGTTAGGGCTGAAACACAGAGCGCTAATAGTGGTGTTCTGATCCGCTCATCACTGCTCTTGTCTAATAGTCTACAATCCAGCACAGAACTGTGATTATCTTCAATTTACTATGTGGGATAAAGGCTAAGGAACTTTTCACAAAGATGTTGTGGGGACGTATAATTTGTGGCTTTATATTTTTGTGGCAAATTTGTGGCTGGATATAAGTAACAATAGATGCCTAAGGTGCGGCTGCCAAATGGTGAGAACACACGTGTCAAGCCGTACCTTAACGTGAATGGGGAAAAGAAAGAGCATGCTCATTCAGCAGCCACGCCATATGCGTCTGTGGGGGCATATATCCAGCCACAAATTTGCGGCTAACTATATGTCCCCACAACGTCCTTGTAAAAAGTGCCTCAGTCTGTATCCCACATAGTAAATTGAAGATAATCACAGTTCTGTGCTGGATTGTACACGATTAGACAAGAGCAGTGATGAGCGGATCCGAATGCCACTATTAGGGTCCAGTGTTTATAGGTGGTTTGGATGGTAGCCTAAGGCCAAAGCTTTATAGGGTTCATGGCCACCCATGACCATCCAAAGCACCTGCCAAATTTTATACTGAGAAGGACCTTCACGCATGAAATCCTCATACATCTGCTCCAGCTCTCAATACACATTTACACAAGAGCCATTTCAGGACCTTTGTAGGTCCTCCAAAGGTCATGAAACCAGAGTTTGAAAGTAAACAGAAGGGATTCATTCTCTATTCCCCAATAAGCTGATTCTAGTACCATATGTATGAAATGATTCCAGACTTGTAGGGGCTATAATATTCATACAGCTCTGGGTAATACCAGTTACAGCCACTAATGGGTCAGAACAGGTTGGACCCCTTTATTCTGAAAATGGGTCATCGGTGACTGGAGACCAAGAGAAGGCGGAGATAGGTTTTTTAGCTCCGTTTATACGATAGAAGAAAGAACTTCTGACGTGGGTGATGCCAGTGCGGGTCATGCACCCTGTAATATACTAGACTGGCTGAATGTAGACATGATCCAATCTAAGCTAAATAAAATAAATGTGTACAAGGCTCCTGGACCAGATGGGTTACACCCCAGAGTTCTTAAATTCCGTAATGTCTGGTGTGGTGCCAAGTGACTAACGCAAGGCAAATGTGGTGCCAATATATAAAAAGGGCTCTAGAACTTTGCCAGGCAATTACAGGCCTGTAAGCTTAACTTCCATTGTGGGGAAAATACTGGGTATGTGACATCAAATAGTATAATAAGTGACAGCCAGCATGGGTTTACTAAGAATAGAAGTTGTCAAACTAAACTGATCTTCTTCTATGAAAAGGTGAGCAGGTGCCTGGATGGAGGAGCTGCTGTGGATATTGTGTTCTTGGACTTTGCAAAGGCATTTGACACTGTCCCTCATAGACGCCTGATGGGTAAAATTAGGGCTATTGGTTTGGCAGAAATCATTTGCAATTGCGCTGTGTCTATTTTTGCAGATGACACCAAACTGTGTAGTGTAATACAGTCTATGGAGGATGTTCATAGGCTGCAGGGTGACTTGGACAAACTGAATGTTTGGTCATCCACTTGGCAAATGAGGTTTAATGTGGATAAATGTAAGGCATAACAAATTACACTTCCTAGTGACTGTATTTAATATTCCATACCATGTACTGGGAAGCTCGAAAAAAACGTTCTTTAGGGGTCTGTACAATCTTTTAATCACTTTTTAAACAGTACAGTCCCAAAGTTTGGACACACCTTCACATTCAAAGAATTTTCTGTATTTTCAAGACTATAAAAATTTTCACAAGTAAGAATTGATACATGTCGAATTATATACTTAACAAAAAAGTGTGAAACAACTGAAAATATGTCTTATATTCTAGGTCCTTTTGTTTTGATTACTTGGCATTCTCTTGATGAGCTTCAAGAGGTAGTCACCTGAAAAGGTTTTCACATCACAGGTGCCCTGTCAGGTTTAATAAGTGGGATTTATTGCCTTATAATTGGGGTTGGGACCATCAGTTGTGTCCCTCATAGACGCCTGATGGGTAAAATTAGGGCTATTGGTTTGGCAGAAATCATTTGCAATTGGATTGAAAACTGGCTGAAGGATCGTATCCAGAGAGTTGTGGTCAATGATTCCTACTCGGAATGGTCACCAGTTATGAGTGGTGGACCCCAGGGTTCTGTGCTTGGCCCACTACTTTTTAATATATTTAATAATGATATAGAGGTAGGAATTAATAGCGCTGTGTCTATTTTTGCAGGTGACACCAAACTGTGTAGTGTAATACAGTCTATGGAGGATGTTCACAGGCTGCAGGGTGACTTGGACAAACTGAATGTTTGGTCATCCACTTGGCAAATGAGGTTTAATGTGGATAAATGTAAGGTTATGCACCTGGGGGCCAATAATCCAAAGGCAAAATATGTACTTGGGGGAGTAAATCTGGGAGAGTCCCTTGTTGAGAAGGACCTGGGGGTACTAGTAGATCATAAATTGAATAACAGCATGCAATGTCAAGCAGCTGCCTCTAAAGCTACATGATCTTGTCATGTATCAAAAGTGGTATGGACTCTCGTGATAGGGATGTAATATTACCACTATACAAGGCATTGGTTTGGCCTCACCTGGAATATGCTGTCCAGTTCTTGGCACCGGTCCATAAAAAGGATGCCCTGGAGCTGGAGAGGGTTCAACGTAGAGCCACAAAAATGATAAGGGGTATGGAGGGTCTTAGTTTAAGACAGATTAAAACAACTAGATTTATTTAGTCTGGAAAAGAGACGACTACGAGGGGGACATGATTAATTTATTTAAATATATGAATGGTCCATACAAAAAATATGGTGGTAAGTTGTTTCAGATTAAATCAAATCAAAAGACGAGGGGGCACTGTCTCTGTTTGGAGAAATCAAGGTTTAATCACCAGAGGCGACAGGGCTTTTTTACTATGAGAACTGTCAATCTGTGGAATAGCCTGCCTCAGGCGCTGGTCACAGCAGGGACAGCAGAGAGCTTCAAGAAGGGTCTAGATGCCTTTTTACACCTAAATAACATTGATGGTTATGTTATATAGAATTGTTTCCCCTAAATCCCTTCCTCATCCAATCCCTTCCCTTCCTTGGTTGAACTTGATGGACAAGTGTCTTTTTTCAACCGTATAAACTATGAAACTATGAAACTATACAAAATACAGTGATCTGCTTAGTAGAAATTAAAGATACTGCAGCAATAATCCCAATGCCGATCTTCAGATTGTGAAATATCCTCTTAATACAGATGTCTTAACCTTGCTATTAAAAGTTTCTTCAGTCTGTGCTATTGATGTCTTCATGACAGGTACTTTAATGTAAGATAGTCAGAGTGTAGCAATGATTTATAAAGAGAGCACCATAAGCAGCGTTACCGTGTAGTAATCATTAGATTATCCGGCATTAAAAGAGATTAGCTCAGCCTTTCTCCGCTTTGTACCTTACAATAATATGGCATGACTGCAGGATGACTGATAGACCTGTAAAATAAAGGCAAGGATTATTCTGGGCTAGGATCTTCTTTGGAGGTCACGTCATATCTCCTGGAGCCTCTAAACCCAATTAATCCTTTATGTCGAGAAAAGTGTTTTCTGGCTTCCACTTCATCACATGACTACCTACCTATCTAGTCACATTAGTAACATACCCTCCATGAATGTGGAACACATATAACAGTACGGTTACGACATAGTTACATGTCGAAGCTGCAATTTGTTAACCCCTGAATAACCTGACCATTTCTCGTTTCTGCTTTCCACTCCCTACTTTCCAAAACGGTTTCCATTACGGCTTTTACTTTTTTATTTTTCCATCCAAAGAGCTCTGTGAGGGTTTTTTTTTTGCATAACAAATTACACTTCCTAGTGACTGTATTTAATATTCCATGCCAAGTACTGGGAAGCTGGAAAAAAACTTTCTTTAGGGGTCTGTACAATCTTTTAATCACTTTTTATACAGTACAGTCCAAAAGTTTGGACACGCCTTCTCATTCAAAGAATTTTCTGTATTGTCATGACTATAAAAATTATTAAAAGTATGAATTGATACATGTGGAATTATATACTTAACAAAAAAGTGTGAAACAACTGAAAATATGTCTTATATTCTAGGTCCTTTTGCTTTGATTACTTGGCATTCTCTTGATGAGCTTCAAGAGGTAGTCACCTGAAAAGGTTTTCACATCACAGGTGCCCTGTCAGGTTTAATAAGAGGGATTTCTTGCCTTATGAATGGGGTTGGGACCATCAGTTGTGTTGTGCAGAAGTCAGGTGGATAAACAGCTATAAGTCCTACTGAATAAACTGTTCAGTGGCCATCATTACTGTTACAACTGTTAAGAGAAGACTGTGTGCAGCAACCTTCATGGTAAACTAGCTGCTAGGGAACCACTGCTAAGGCAACAAGCACAAGAGACTTGTTTGGGCTAAAGAACACAAGGAATGGACATTACACCAGTGGAAATCTGTGCTTTGGTCTGATGAGTCCAAATTTGAGATCTTTGGTTCCAACCACTTTGTGTGTCTTCGTGCGATGCAGAAAAGGTAAACAAATGGATGACCTGGACTCCACAGTCCCCAGACCTGAACCAAATCAAGATGGTTTGGATTGAGCCGGAACACAGAATGAAAGCAAAAGGGCCAACAAGTGCTAAGCATCTCTGGGAACTCTTTTAAGACTGTTAAAAGACCATTTCTGGTGACTACCTCTTGAAGCTCATCAAGAGAAGCCAAGAGTGTGCAAAGCATTCATCAAAGCAAAATGACCTAGAATATAAGACAGATTTTCAGTTGTTTCATACTTTTTTGTTAAGTATATAATTCCACATGTGTTAATTCATAGTTTTGATGTCTTCAGTGTGAATCTATAATTTTTATAGTCATGAAAATACTGAAAACTCTTTCAATGAGAAGGTGTGTCCAAACTTTTCTTCTGTACTTTCAGACATTTGGGTTATCTATTTTTCATTTATTTATCGGACATTTTGGGACGTGGTGATAACTACCGTATATACTCGTGTATAAGCCGAGTTTTTCAGCACAAAAAATGTGCTGAAAAACGTCCCCTTGGCTTATACATGAGTCACAACATTTAAAAATTAATAAACTTATATACTCACCCTCCGGTGGCCCTGATCTGCAGCGCTGCTCCCCCGATGTCCGCGCGGGTCCTCTTCTGGCTTCCCGGCGCCTCTTCTGCCTCCTGTACATCGCCCGGGAGACAGCAATGGCAGCGCCCTGCGTGATGTACACAAGACGGGTGCAGGAGCCAGAAGAGGACCCGCGCGGACATCGGGGGAGCAGCGCTGCAGATCGGGCCACCGGAGGGTAAGTATATAAGTTTTTTTTTTTTTTTAATGCTGGGCTGGGCTGTATACTACTGGGGGCAGGCTGGGCAGTGCTGTATACTACTGGGGGCAGGCTGGTCAGTGCTGTATACTACTGGGGGCAGGCTGGGCAGTGCTGTATACTACTGGGGGCAGGCTGGGCAGTGCTGTATACTACTGGGGGCAGGCTGGTCAGTGCTGTATACTACTGGGGGCAGGCTGGGCAGTGCTGTATACTACTGGGGGCAGGCTGGGCAGTGCTGTATACTACTGGGGGCAGGCTGGGCTGTGCTGTATACTACTGGGGGCAGGCTGGGCAGTGCTGTATACTACTGGGGGCAGGCTGGGCTGTGCTGTATACTACTGGGGGCAGGCTGTGCTATGCTGTATACTACTGGAAAATTTGTGTCGCATGAAGAATAGTGCAGCCATGACACAAAAGGGTCCCGTGTGACGCTAAATGTGGCGTGGACACTTAATAGATACATGCGTACAGTTGTACTGAAAACAACGTGCAACGTCAAGCAGAAAACTGTCGCAAAGGCCTTAATACTTTACTTTAAATTTGTTAAAAAATTTGGATGATAACTTTTGCATTTAGTTATAAATTATTATTTTTTTTAAACATTCTCCATTTTCATAGTTCTGAATTCTCTGTTTTTCAGATAGATAGTGATACCACCCAAACAACTAACATTCCTAGTATTTCTGCTTCATGTTGGCATATTTTTTTATGCATCCTCTCATTTTTCCAGGATGTTGTGAGGCTTAGAATTTTGGTTGCGATTTTAAATTTTTTTAAAACCTATATTTATAGGGAACTTCTCAGCTTTTATGTGCCTAAATAATGGTACAACCCTGTAAATGACCCCCTTATAGAAATGACACCTCCCAACATGTAAAAAAAAATACATTTTGAAGAAGATTGTTAACCCTTTAGACGTTTCACAAGCATTAAAACAAAACGGAGGTGTGATTTAGAAATTATAATTTTTCTGGACAATACATTAATTTTGGCCAAAATTATACATTCATAATGCGTTAAATAACATAATAATCAACACCGCAAAGTTTGTTAACCAATTTCTCCTGACTATGAGGATCCCCCATATGTGTTGGTAAACTCCTGTATGGGCATCATAGAATGGAAGGAGAGCCCAGGGCTGTCACTAGGGCCCCACGAAGACTGTCACACTAAACCCTCCCTGATGGCGGCCCTGGGAGCGCCATTCAGAGCAGATTTGCATTGTCACATTGTACAGGCTATACTTTTTTGGACATATTAGGGGTCATGAGATCTACTTCTCAGGTACATCATTTTGGGTCATTTACAGCTAATTGATGAGATTTCATTAACAGTTTCTTGGTGGAGGAAATTAAAATCATCAATTCTTGTTTACGATTTTTTTTTTTGGCTGTTCACCGTACAATAAAAATAATACTTTTTCGTACTGTATTGGTCACTATGATTATGGCAATACCTCATTTTTCCTCATACCTCATAATTTTCCCCCAGGGGATCAATAAAGTTGTATTGTATTGTATTGTACAGGCAGTCCCTGGGTTGCGTACAAGATAGGTTCCATAGGTATGTTCTTAAGTTGAATGTGTATGTAAGTCGAAACTGTATATTTTATAATTGTAGCTGCAGACAAAATTTTTTTGTGTCCCTGTGACAATCAAAATTTTTTGCTGTAATGGGACAAGGATTATCTATAAAGCTTTGTTACAGACACCTTACAGCTGATCATTGCAGCCTAAGACTATAGTAAAGCATCCAGAGAGCTTCACCAGAGGTCACAGTGGGCAGAGGGGTCCGTCTTTAACTAGGGGTCGACTGTAAGTATTGTATTATTATTATTATATTATATTATTGTATATTATTTCCCAAAAAAGACAAAGGTAAGTTTCTCCTAAGGAATGTTCTAAGTGAGTGTTGCTAAGGAGAGCCTGAATTCACTATGTATAGTGTGTTAACCAGATAGCTCTCCTACAGCTGATCTCTGCATCACACATCATCATTTATCATTTGTCATTTGTGAATTATATGTGATATATGTCCTTCCACCTATCAGCAATGCAAATGCCCAGAATACCTCTTTTCAAACAACCGACCCCTGGTCTTTCCCTTTATTCCAAAATGGTTGACCCTAGTTTCAATGGCCCTAGTTCTTTATGCAAGACTTTCCTATTTGGCAAAAGCTGGACACCATCTCACCAACTATATCAGTTTGCTTCTGTAAGATGATGCACTCCTCCTCTTCATCATTTGCATTTTTCTGCTTTATAACAAATTTGCTTTATAAATTTCTGTTTAAAGGGGTATTTCAGGAATCAGCATAATTCATATACGAATGGGTCCTTAAAATAGAAGCTAATGTGTAATTAGTTGCTATTTAAAATTTTGCTCCCCTTAGCAGAAAAATGCAGTTAATATACACTGTAAAGTACAATTAAAATGCTACTGGCCCTTTAATAAGTCAGTTGATTTCCTCTGCGTCGAACAGACACAGGACAGAAGATGTCTGCTGGTCACATGTCCACAACACATGTCCTGCACCTGCCTGGCCAGGTCATGTAATCATCTTTATATTTGGTTGTAGCTGGTTGGTCGACTTGCAATGCATCCAGTATGGTCAGTGTTGTGGTGTTGTGTAGGGATGGCAGTTAGACATCATTACTATATTAACACAGTAGGACAGTCTGTTACATCATCACTGGGAGCAGAGCATAAGAGGTCATGGGAGTTGTAGTTTCCCATGGCGGCCATCTTGGTGATAACTCTGCCTACTTTAGAGAGGCAATAAAATATTGAAATCATAAAATAAAAACAATTTAAGCTCCATTTTGTGACTAATGACATTGAGTTTATTTATAGCATGATGGGTTTTTGTATCAGACGTTCATATTTCCAGAATACCCCTTTAAGGCTGAATATCCCAAAACATAGAAGGACATCATTGTGGCAGCTAGAACCTATTACTAGAACTGGAGATGTAAAACACAATGAGGACAAACTCCAAAAATGTAGTGAAGAATATAATTGTTGTATTTCTTACCAAAGTCTTTATGATGTGAACAATCTGCTTTTCATTACTCTACTATTTGATTTTTCTTTGTCTATGAATGTTAATGAAGATTTCTTCTGTGATTTCGCATGGGGTAGCGCAGTTCTACATCATTTCGTGGAATATCTGAGGAGGGGGCGCTGCTGTAAAAGAAGAGGCGCAGACCTTATTTTTAAAGACAATGGATGGAGAATATCCATATAAGTATAATAAATGTTCTGTGAATTGGATTATTTCCTTCTGAAGAATATGAGGCTGAGATCATAATAAAATGGAGTCAAATGTGCACAGCACATAAACCTTAATAAGGGAAGGTTCTGTTTAAAGGAACACTCCAGGAAAAACTGAATTACTATAACTATAACTGCAGCATCTAAAGAGTTAACCGGCGTTCTGCTGTACCACTCGTCTCCCCCCAGGATCACGGAATTGTGTATTGTCTGTTCATGTCTTAATAGGTTTGGACCAGCTAATTAGGATGTAAATAGGGATCATATTGGAGCCAATTGGTAAATCCATGCTATACCCAATTTCCAGGTGAGGTATAAAAAGTGCATATACTGATTATTAAATTATTAGATAATAATTATCTAATGAACACATCAGATTTTTGCTGCAAGTTGCGCCAGAAATCTGACATATTTATTTTTGGTAAATTTGCCCCCATCTTCTTTGTCACTCAACAATGGAGCACATTTGCTACATGGAGGTTTCAAGTCTGTCCCAGTCACTGAACTGGAAGCCACAAAGCTCCGCATAATGCTGCACCTCCCTACGTCTCCTCTCTCATCTCAGTCTATTGCCCAGTCTGTGCTTCCGATCTGCCGGCAGTCTTAAATTATTCTCTTTTTTATTTCGAACCTCCCACTTATGTCTCTCGAGCTGCAGGTATTCTCTGGAATGCACTACCCCGGATCATCAGACTAATACCCAACCACCAAAGCTTTAATTGTGATCATAAAGGGATTGGCCACTTCACCCTTACTGTTTTTGTAATGTGTGTGTAAGTGTGTGTGGGGGGGGGGGGCAGGATAGTAGGTGAAGTAGGTAATTTGCCAATGTACATCTATGAAAAGTTCTGCACCATGTTATTGATATGTAAAGTGAAGTCTCATGGGCTGGATGTCCACATGCAAAATGAAATTGAATGTACTATTTGGGCTCCACTGAACCATTGGGCAGTCACCGGGAGAAGAGAGTCGCTAGAAGTTGAATGGTTCGAGTTTTGATGTGACCCCCTGGACCTTTAGTTGGTTCATTGTCTAAGATCGGCCGGACAGTTCCCCCCTTAATATGTGAAACAACCATTTACTCATGTAGAACGTGGGTAGAGCAGACCGGTTGTCTTTAGCTCTCCGTACAGTCCCATCATCGACATTTCGATGGAAATACAGAAGCAGAAATGATCCACTGACAACGATGACATCACTGAGAGCCATAAAGTGAAGCTCAGCAGGTTTCAACCGGCTTCATAAAATCTCCACATTCAACATTCACCATAAAGTTATGCGACTGTAACATTTTATTGTAAACCTGCCCAAATCAGGGCAGAAGCAGCAGAACGTTTTTTAAAAGGAGGCGGCACAAGACATCTCGGGGCCTTATTAATGGCATGGATAATCGTATGTGAAAACAGAAGGCATGTTTATTCCAAATCTTGTCCCACTAAAACTAAAGTGTTTCCCTATGTCCTGCAACAGACTTGTTAATCCCGAGGCTCTTTCTTGGTCTGACTAGAAAATAACTTTACCTATCCATTTAATGGTATCCCCTAGGAGCAAGTAACTGGAAAGACCATTCTATGAACTTCCTGTTCAGCTGCAAAACTGGAGATTCTCAGCTGAAAAACAAACTGCTCCTGGTTTTCATTTGCGAGCACACGATCTCCTCCGCTTCTTTCTGCTTTCACCTATCTCTGCATCTGAGCTTGTCACGTATATCTCACTGCTCCACACCGTCTGTATTTCTCTTCTCCATAGGTGGTCATAGACATTGAGTTTTCTCCATGAAACTCCCAACAATCCTATATCTCCAGTGACCAATGGCGGAGAGACTAGGCAGCCAGTAAGAAATGATGACGGGGTCAAAGTCCCAATTTCATATGCCCTGAAGTCGTGTCTGCCCTATGTACAGTATCTCAGATGTATCCCTCTGATTCAGTAAGTAGGTATTTAGGACAAATCCCATTGAGTTCTCAGGATGCCCGCTAGATCATTATCATAAGTGCATTTTCCTATTTACTTTTCCGCAATTAATAAAGAAACGTTTAATGAAAAAAAAGCCTTTAGGGTTTTCAATGAACTCATTATATACAGGATACATTCAGTGTTCCTGTATGAGCGAATTCTATAAAGGAATTCCTCCCAGGGAGACATGTCCCTCTGCCAGTATAATGGCTATTGAATTAAGAAGCTATGTGGACAGGAACAGCCATTATAATAATACACGCTTTATTTACATGAATAACCTTTACATCCCGTGGGATTTCTTAATATAATATATGTTGGTGGCTGTACTGATCACATATTCCGGAATAAACTGAAATGGATTCATGAAAGGAAAAATAATAGGCAGTAAACATAGATGGCCAATAGTTTAATAGATAGATAGTAAATACATACCAGATAGATAGATAGATAGACAGACAGACAGATAGATAGGAGATAGATAGATAGATAGATAGATAGATAGATAGATAGATATGAGATAGATAGATAGATAGATAGATAGATAAATAGATATGAGATAGATAGATAGATAGATAGATAGATAGATAGATAGATAGATAGATATGAGCTAGATAGATAGATAGATAGATCGTTAGATAGATAGATAGATAGATAGATAGATAGATAGATAGATAGATAGATAAAAAGTAGAAGATCCAGAGCAGCACAGCTAGCGGTGGGTGCAGAAGCCGGTGATCCCTTGGCCAGGGTCTCCAATATAGGTTCAGTGAAGAGGCAGCAGTCCTTGTAGTAGTGAAAGGGTTGGCTGTTTGTTACTCACATTATGCTTGATAAAGGTGTAACAGTACACCGAAACGTCGCTTTTTATGGAATAAAGCTTCACCCCTTTCACCACTACAAGGAGTGCTGCCTCTTCACTGAACCTAGATAGATAGATAGATAGATAGATAGATAGATATGAGATAGATAGATAGGAGATAAATAGTCACACATTGATCATGTAAATGGGGATACAGTCTGAATTGAGTGCATTCAATTGTGCTGGAGGTAGGAGGGACCCCTGCTCTTGTACTAGGTAGGGGGTCCCAGCAGTCTGACCCCTAACATTCTACAATACCCAAGTAGAAGAGCATCATAGTCGCACAGTATTTGTGACAATGAGCATAGGAAGCCTACAATGTGTTTCTTTCCCATATGACACTGATGGTGAACCTTTTAGAGATCGATTGTCCAAACTACAATCAAGTCCCACTTATTTATCGCAAAGTGCCAACACAGAAATTTAATTTGTGATTTATACTCCGTGCTCTGTCACAGCCTTCATTTATACCAGCACCTGAGGACACCAATAAAGCAGAAAATAGAAGAAATTTGGATGATCATTGTAGCTTCCCTCTAAGGTCCCATAAACAGGAAGAATTTTCAGGGCCAGAGCAGAAGCTACAATAATAATCCAGATCTGTCCACACCTTCCCACTCCTTTCAGTAGTCCCAGGGAGCGCTGTCACTTTAATATAGCTCTGTGCACAGCAAGACCTGGGCTGTCTGGTACTGCAGGAAGATACCTGGAGTCCTTTGTGGTGATGGCCTGAGTGCCCACAGAAAGAGCTCTGAGTGCCACCTCCGGCACCCGTGCCATAGGTTGGCCACCACTGCCATATGAAGACAGTAGGGCTTTTAACAGAACATTGGGGCAGATTTACTTACCCGGTCCACTTCTTATATTCCTGTGCAAGCAATTTGCACAGAAAAAACGTGCAAAGTCCGACAGAAAACTGGCCCAAGAACCTTAGTTAATGTTCCCCAGTGTCTCTTCATATCTGATGTCAGCATTGATGTGAGAAACTGCATTGGGAACCCACTTACTAAAAATATAACCTGATACATTACTACTGGATGGAGTAAAGGGGGCACCATTTTATAGCTTGCCACAGGCAGCAGAGAGTTTTGGTCCTCCCCTGTTTGGGGGCAGTTTGTACATTGAAGGCCAGCAGCTGCAATTGATGCTTATGGTTGGCACTCCATTTGCTGCTGTATAGTAGTTCTCCACATTTGCATTTCTCATACTGTAGACTAGAATAGGCACCTGTACACATGAGAGAAAAGTAGGATGTGCCTGCAGGTTTGAGGAGGGTTTGCCTATTATCACTTGTATATTGGGTCTGTCAACAGATGACATTGAGGGAAGGAAGGATTGTATTTAAAAATGTTAAATCTTTTGAAAAGTCACATAAATGCCTGGAAGTGGCTTAAAGTGACACCAAATGGGAAATGTCGTAGTACTTTTCATGCTAGTAATAAGAGTTGTACAGAGCAATAGTAGGGCCCAATATATGTCTACATCGACCTTCTTATGGCTACAAGTAAAAAACATGGAGGTTCCCAAGGATCCACAGGTATGTAACTAAAGCCCCTGCGCACCCTGCAAGTGTGATGCGAGTTTTAATGCTGAATTGCTCTCATTATGACCAAGAAATATTATTAGAGACATCTTAGGACCAGAGTTTCCCACCAAATGTGTGTATTTAGTAGGGATGTAAATAGTTAACATTTTCTGCTACAGTCCGTACAATACGCCATTACATAAAGTACATTTGGTTGCTATTAGGGAGTAGATAGCTAACATGCAGACAAGATGTGAACGGTAAAACAGCTTGCTCTGGAAACTCCAACCTATGAGAGGTATACGTATGAGGGAGGTCAATAAAGTTCACCGGGGATACTCCTCAGATCAGTTGGCAAAATCAGAACCATATATCATCTCTCTTTATCTATCGGGCCAAGTGTCACTGACATGAAAAGGGGTAAAAGTACAGAATCAAAGTGGGTTGACGGAATGACTTAAAATTCATGAACTGGAACCCCCAAGTAATGTATAGCAGAGAGGATCATCCATGAGATTATAATGTAAAGTAGTCACTCTGAAGGGAATATACAGATTTCCAGATTGTCCATGCCCTTAGGATCTAACAGAACAACCTAAATGTTCTCTGCTGCTGGACTTGAAGGTGGTCAGGCATCAATGGTGGAATATGTTCTCTGATGTCAAGCTCTCACACACTACTGGAGACGATTTGGATTTGTTACAGATTTTTTTCAGGATTGGTTAAACCCAAGAGTGGAGGAGAAGGATTTTCTAGCAATTTCAACCCTACAGAAGGATCTGATGATTGCTACATCTGATCCCCAAGTTCCTCGCCAAGGAGTAGTCTCTGCAACCACTGATAAAACTTAGCAGAAGACATTGGGGAGTTGAATCAAGACCCTGAAAATATTTGACAAGACAACACTTTATCGCTGGATTGTAAAAGTCTTCATACAGATTTGTTGTTGTCCTGCTGGAAGTCTGAAGTCTTTTGCCACCTCTAAAAGTTTTTTTTCACCAGGATTTCCCTTTATATAACTCCATCAGCTTCCCAGTCCGTGCTATAGAAAAGCATCTACACATAATCATCATCATGGGGCACCACCACCATGCTTGGGGATGGTGTGTTCAGGGTGATGTGCAGTATTGACTTTCCTTTACAAATAGCATTTGGCATTCAGATCGAAAGTTACATTTTGGTCTCCTCTGACCAGGACACCTTCTTCTTTCATATGCTTGTTGTGTCCTCTACATAGCAAACTACAAATAGGACTCATTTTGGTTTACCTTCCAGTAGGGGATTTTTCTTGGAACCCTTTCATTAAGTCCAATATTTAACCCCAGAGCTAATAGGCTCCTCTAAATGTACAGACAAAGGAAGACAAGAGAAGAGTCCCAGGAAAGAAGAAAAGACCTTGTTTCCATGTGGGAGTAGGTCTCAGAAGACCTGGATACTGGGCATGGGAGCCTCATGGAAAAGGGCACAATAAACAGAAGCTCATGGCCTTAATGCATGAGAACCTCCTACTTACCACACCAATCTATAATACTAGCATGTGCCGGTGTGTCCAAATTTTTCTGTGTAACTTGAAGCTGGTGAATCCCAATATTGGTTATTGTGCTCTTCATATGTGTTAGAGGAACTTTATGGGTCCCGAAAGGCTCTTGAGCCTGGGTATAAGCATACCCTCTGCACCCCTTTGTGTTACAAAGAGGTAAACAAATATCTGTGGAGAGCAAACATAACACAAGCTGGGGACATTCTGAAATAAGCAACAAATTTCATTAGATGTCCAAGAGCAAAAATGGGTGGTGAATGCCAAGTAAATACCACAAACCACATACTGTTGTTCTCAGTTTGCTTGTGATTGAAGTATAAAGTATCCGTCATGTAAACACACTGACTCTTAAGCAGATCTTATCACTGTAAGTGATGATAACATTGGCGGGATTTGAACATTCTCTAGAAAATATGGCCTATCATCAGCAATAATGGTTGAGGAGGGGTCTTCTGATGTTACAGAACACATTTGTAACCATTCTAAAATAGATTACAAGGCCAAAATATTTGTGGACACAGTAAGTGGTATTGGCCATGTCATCCACAACCACTGCCAACAGAGTCATGGCCTCTCTAGAGTCAAACACTAATTGTTGAAAGGGTCAAACAAGTGCACAGTTGTGTTCCACGTGCCACTGCCATAGGATACAACCTATCCAACAAGAAAGTTCATAAAATTTTTCCCATACATTCCTAGGCTGTCCATACATATTAGTGTTCGAAATCGGTTCATCCCAATCTTTCCTCCATACACACTATATGGAGCTGGAACCAAGCCAACCTTGGCCATTCAATGCATATTAGATGTTTAGCTAGTCCCACTGAGATTGGTAGGTTTGAATGCCTTAATATCTATATCTTGGGATGAAAATACTGAATGAATTATTTGGAATGGCCATAATTATTAGATTAGTGGGTGTCCAACACCTGAAACCCCCAAGTAATCGCTGAAGTCCAGTGAGCACCATCGGTGAGCTGATAAATGGGTGTTGGACCCTGTTGATGACCTATCCTATGAATATACCATCAGTAATAAGATGGAAATACACATAAGACTAAGGTTTTCCAAACAATAGGTCAGTATCCATCAGCCAGAATACCTGAATTGGAAACATCTAAGTGCAACATAACTTCAGTCATGACCAAACAAGTTCAAAGAATGGGATGGCCAAGCCATCAACATAGCAGGGAAATATTAGCTGTATAGAGTTTGAATACTTACGACCAAAATTCCAGGCTACACAATGAGAACTTCTTCCAAGATTACGGTTTTTAAGTGGTCATTGCAATACAGCTAGTCCGAACATCATTTGAGCTGTATTACTCCTGCTGAGCACTTACATTATTTAGAACAGATGACGAGAGTGGTTCGCTCTTGGAATGCGTTGTTCCTGTATATATTTTAATTTCTCAAATAAAATGTTTAAAAAGGAGATCATCTGAGCTGTATCTACAGCAGCGCAAGAGATATCTCCAATTCTTCTTTTATACATTTCAACACATGGATCCTATTGAATCGGAAGGAGATGGATGCAGCAGCATCGAACATGCTAATGACCAAACGCATGCTAAGGACACACATGCAAGTTTATCTCATCCTTTGAAGCGTTGAGCCTCTCTTCCAATTCCCATCACTGGAATTCTGACAAAGGCATTTTTAAATTCAGCATAGCATAATAATAATAATAATTCTTTATTTATATAGCACCTACAGATTACGCAGCGATACACAAAGCATGACAAATCAGTCCCTGTCCTCAAGAGGGCTCACAGTCTAATCAACCTACCAGTATCTTTTAGAAGGAAACCCACGCAAAAAGGGAAATAACATACAAACTCTTTGCAGATGTTGACCTGGGTGGAACTTGAACCCAGGACTCCAGCGCTGAAAGGCAGAAGTGCTACCCACTCAACCACCGTACCATTTGTACCTGTCTACAGCTAAAAGTTATATTCCTGGTGACAGGTTCCCTTTAAGTATAGACAGATCTATATACTAGAATTTTGTATATTTTAGATGTGACCTATTTAATAGAAAATCTCCAATTAAAGAAACCCCAACAAATGCAGTTCAAGACCGATCAAATAAAATATGAATATGAATACTTACTCGCTTCATACCAATCTTCCATATTCAATCTTTGCATAGCTGTTTTTGACACAAAACATGGAGAAAACTATTGGTGGCATAATACGGTATACTGTCTTCTACCGATACAATCCGGTGTCCAAAGGTTGATATGTAGATGCCTTGATTGTAAATGAGAAAGGGACAGAACATCCATAAGGAAACTAGAAACAACTCAGGTAGCAATACTCACTCAGACTTCAGAAACTAAAACTCTGCCTAAAACTCAGGCCTCACCCTTTAACCCCTGCTTATGGATTTGGTCTTCGTTGAGGTGGTTACCTCCCCCATGGTCCCAGTATGTCATAAAAGCTCACACGAAGCACCAGGGGTGAAAGGAACAAGCCAGAATCTGGGTATCTAGGGTTCCTGTGAAGTGGAAGACGAGGCTGAAAGTCAGAACAGGAAGCTCAACTATGTGGTCAAACTGGGGGCATCATGGAAAGGTAGCACAGCAGTGAAGGTATTCAGAGTCACAGAACTATGTAGGGTTGTAAACATGGAAGACACACAGTAGTGCACCTATCCAGGACACTGGCTCTCTGGAAACCCTACCACATTTATAACCAGAGATCTGCTGGGATTGGCCGCAGACATATTTATACAGGACACATTGGTCTATAAAATCTAACTGGTGTGGAATGCATTGAAGTAGACAGAAGAGGACAGGGTAGGAATGAAAAGGTATGAAGAGGTAAGGAAAGGACCTCTCCTTATAGTATGGTGAGTGACCCAAAGGCTGTAATTGCTATGAGGAACTAAATCCTTTGGATCCTGAGCCACCAGTGTTACAGTAGTCATTCTAATCTATGGGCCACTATGATACATGGTGAAACTCGGACCCCAAAATGGGAGTTGGGATCTCGCCTATAATATATATAATATATAAGGGGTATTTGCATTTCAGCAAATTAATGTTATTGATTGTATAATAAATAGCTTTATAATTTTCCAATATAATTTCTGCATCAATTATTAACTGCTTTCTAGATCTCTGCTTACTGTCCTTCTATAGAAAGCTTCTATGTTTACTACCAGTGGGCAAAAATCTGACCATGGTCACACAGGTGCACGAATAGTTATATCATACACCTCTGATTACTCTCTGTGATACAACGAGCCGTGCACCTGTGTGACCATGGTCAGATTTCTGTCCACTGGAAGGAAACATAGAAGCTTTCTATAGAAGAACAGCAAGCAGAGATCTATAGAACCATTAGGAATTAATACAGAAAGTATATTGGAAAATTGTATAACTTACCATTATACAAACAGTAACATTTATTTGCTAAAATGGGAAAACCCCTTTAACAAAAAGTGAGAGACAACTGAAAATGTGTCTTATATTCTAGGTTCCTTTTGCTTTGATTACTGCTTTGCACACTCTTGGAATTCTCTTGATGAGCTTCAAGAGGTAGTCACCTGAAATGGTCTTCCAACAGTCTTGAAGGAGTTCCCAGAGATGCTTCGCGCTTGTTGGCCCTTTTGCCTTCATTCTGCGGTCCAGCTCACCCCAAACCATCTTATTTGGGTTCAGGTCTGGTGACTGTGGAGGCCCGGTCATCTGGCGTAGCACCCCATCACTCTCCTTGTAAAATAGCCCTTACACAGCCTGGAGGCGTGTTTGGGGTCATTGTCCTGTTGAAAAATAAATGATGGTCAAACTAAACACAAACTGCATGGAATAGCAGCCACAGAAAGATGCTGTGATAACCATGTTGGTTCAGTATACATTCAATTTTTAATAAATCCCCAACAGTATCACCAGCAAAGCTCCCCCACACTCTCACACCTCCTCCTCCATGGTTTACAAACCAGGAATCTAGAGTCCATTCATTCTCCTCCTTCACATTCTTTCACCTTGACATGGTGGTTGAAACCAAAGATCTGAAATTTGGACTTAACAGACCAAAGCATAGATTTCCACTGGTCTAATGTCCATTCTTTGTGTTTTTTAGCCCAAATAAAAGTCTCTTGTGCTTGTTACCTGTCCTTAGCAGTGGTTTCCCAGCAGCTATGTTACCATGAAGGCTGCTGCACACAGTCTCCTCTTACCAGTTGTTGTAGAGATGTGTCTGCTGCTAGATCTCTGTGTGGCATTGACCTAGTGTCTAATCTGAGCTGCTGATAACCTGCGATTTATGAGGCTGGTGACTCGGATGACTCTTGGTCTTCCTTGCCTGGGGTGATTCTCATGTCAGCCAGTTTCTTTGTAGTGCACTTGGGGACACTTCCAAAGTTTTCTCAGTTTTTCGGACTGACTGACCTTCATTTCTTAAAGTAATGATGGTCACTCATTTTTCTTTACTTAGTGCTTTTTTCTAGCCATAATACAAATTCTACAGTCTATTCAGTAGGACGATCAGCTGTGTATCCACTGGACTTCTGCACAACACAACTGATGATCACAACCCCATTTATAAGGCAAGAAATCCCACTTATTAAACCTGACAGGGCACCTGTGATGTGAAAACCTTTTCAGGTGACTACCTCTTGTATCTCATCAAGAGAAGCCAAGAGTGTGCAAAGCAGTAATCAACCAGAATACATACGAAAGGGAGGGTGGTGTATACCCCCTCCCAACACCACTTGGTAGGTATGACAAGAAGTACAAGGGAAGTGGAGGACCAATATAAAACTTAGCTTTTAATACATATTATGATATAAATAAAAATTAGATTAATATAACAATAAGAAGAAAACGTATCAGTTACCAGTGTTCGTGGAGATGATGCCATATAATGGGTATAGGCACTGGTGATGCAGAGTGGCACTCAAATTTCTAGGTGTATGTGGTTCTGCAATTGTTATCCCCTGTTCGGGATGCCGTATATTGTGTAGAGAGGATATCGTCTGTAGATGATATATCGATGCTCACAGATGATATTGGGTGCGGAAACTCTGAGAGAATGAGACAAGGTAAGAAGGAGGGGGGGGGGGGGTTGGGACACTCCAAGCTATAGAGTGCCTTAATCGACCCTAGTATTGGAGATGACAAGTCCCTGTCCGACCCTTCGAACCTCAACACTGAGCCGCAGCCCTAGATGGCTGCCACCCCGTCTGGAACCTGTCCCTGCCAACGGCCCTCTAACCCTAATACAAGGGAGGGGAGGAGGGGGGAGGGAGGTAACCAGAGAAAAGTCTCTTGTGATGCAACAAGTACCCAATCTATCTAGAAGGGGAGAATAGATGTGTCCTCTATTGTGAAGATAGTGGGTATTAATGGCAATAGGCAGGTAGAGAATGTATAGCTGCAGGGTCACATCTGGTCGTGAGAACCCTACATGTCATGTTTTGCCTCTTCAATTGGGCTCATCAGGGGCAAAGGAGAACAGAATAACCTGCTTCAAAAGCTCATATAGATGTGTCGGCTGAGGACAACAGAATGATTTTATATGATCTTGAAAGGAATCAGGGCAATGGCCGGATCGAGAAGGTCCATTTCAGAAAGTGGTTGGCATGGACCGTAGTGGCCTGGACTTAGAAGCGCCAGATGCTGCGCTTAACGTCCGGCGTGGTGCCGGAGATGTCAGTGGAACATATGAGGCACAATCGAGCCAAAGCAGTAATCAAAGCAAATGAACCTAGACCAGTGATGGCAAACCTTTTAGACAACGAGTGCCCAAACTACAACCAAAACCGACATATTTTACACAAAGTGCCGATGCGACAATTTAAGCAGTCATTTATTACTCCCTGCTCTGTCATATGTTTAAATTGTATAGTCCCCTGAGGACAGTAATACAGTAGAAAGAAGGAGTAGAAGTTTGAATTATCATTGTAGCTTCCTTCTAGGGTCCTGGGCTGCCTGGGACTGCAAGAGGCCTTGAGTCCTGTCTGGAAAACTCTGCGCTGGAGCGAGTGCGCAGGTACCCATAGAGAGGGCTCTGAGTGCCACCTCTGGCACCCGTGCCATAGGTTCGCCACCACTGACCTAGACCATAACACATATTTTCAAGTGTTTTGCACTTTTTTGTAAAGTATATAATTCCACATGTGTTGGTTGAATGATCTTTGAATGAGAAGGTGTGTCCAAACTTTTGGTCTGTACAGTATATGGACATATAGAGAACCTAATTGGACATATAGAGAAACTCTGTAAGAGTATAAGAACGTTTTAAGTCTCTGTTCAACGAAACATCCACTAGTAAGAAATCCTGCAGGATTGTGGATTAGCAGCGGAAAGGGCCATAAGCCTCTTCTTACTTCGTGTTTAAGATATTTCAAAGGGAGAAGACAAGCTTTCTTGTTCTGTTGCTGTTCCTTGATACGGAGCAGTGCGTGTCTGTCTGCACCTCTTAAGAGTCCAGCATAAACGGAGGATCAGAGACTTGTATAGCCGGAGCATTCCATGCCTGTGCTTATGTATGACAGCACCACAAAGCTCCAAGCTTCAACCTGTGCGGGGAAATCCCAGAGACTGCAGGTGAAGCCAAAAATCGTCATAAGTAGCGTGCACTAACTTAACCATGCAATATTGCCATGTTTTATCCTGAAATAATAATTCAGTCAATTTCACTTTGTATAGAATTATAACATCTGTTTTATTGTGTTTCACGTTCGTCTTTTTACCTTAGTCCCTTGTTGACAAAACATCATCAAATTAATTTCTTACTTTGGAAAAGAAAACATTCCCTAAGTAAACAGCGACTTTGTTCCTAACGGTAAAGTGAGTAGATTTATGTGGATCTTTCAGCTCGATTACAGAGTGCAACGACTGGGTGGGTATCAAGGAAATATGTGTATAACTTTATTGTACTTAATAAGCAAAGCAATGGCAACATTATTACTGAAGGGAATCTACCATAAGGATTCTACTATGAGAAGTAGATCTGATGGTAGATTCCTCCTGCCTGCCTCTGCCCTAATCTGTAATGTTATTATCCTAGAACCTAACCTAACTTGTTATAAAACTTTATTTTGGTAATATGTAAATTAACTGCAAAGGCTTCTGGGGCATGTCCTAGCCTGTAGTTAATTTACATACTACTTAAATAAAGTTTATTTAACAAGTTAGGTTGGGTTCTAGGATTATTAAATTACAGATTAAGGGCAGAGGCAGCAGGAGGAATCTACCATCAGATCTACTTCTCATAGTAGAATGCTCATGGTGAGTTTCCTCTAATAATAATGTTGCTATTACTTTGCATATTAAATACAATAAAGTTCCACAAATATTTCCTTGATACACACACAGTCGTCACAATCTGTAACCGAGCTTAAAGATCCACATAAATCTACACACTCTATCATGAGATCTATTTCTGATGTAGATTCCTTATGGTAGGTTTCCTTTAAGTTATAGGGGTCTCTGGGGCAAATATATTAATATCCTAGCCATGGAATAAGCCTTTAAAGGAGTTGTACCAACTCCACAGGATAACAAGCTGATTGGTGGGGGTTCAGCTGTTGGTTCACGAGAAAGGGACTCCTAGCGAACCAAAGAAGAGGGGGTCCTGTTCTCACTAAGGGGTCGATCATGCTGATTCTGAACCTGAATTAAATTGTATGTAAATGGCAGGAATTGCCAGACCCCCATCAATCAGCTTGTTATATCTTGTTCTGTGTAAAGGAGATAAAATAAATAGGTGGTATAAATTCTTTAATTGGCGGGAGTATAACACACAACACTCTCAGAGATGGTTCTGGGTGTATCAGTTCTTAATAACTGGTAAAGAACATATAAAACAGGAAGCAGAAAACTCCATTTCCTGTATAGTGGTCAGATCAGGTTATGGCTTTCATTTATTTATCTAAAAGCCAAACTGTAATGAAATTGTTCTGCCAATATAGAAAAAAACTGAGATGTCTGCCTTCTGCTGTATTTTCTGCTGAGAAAAACTTACCTGTTGGTTATTGGACGAACCTGATACTGCTGACCTATTCCTTAAGCCTAAATAAAAACCTTTTAATGACATATAATGTCCCCAGTAGTATACAGCCAGCCCAGCCTGACCCCAGTAGTATACAGCCAGCCCAGCCAGCCCCCTGTAGTATACAGCCAGCCCAGCCTGCCCCCAGTAGTATACAGCCAGCCCAGCCTGCCCCCAGTAGTATACAGCCAGCCCAGCCTGCCCATGTAGTATGCAGCCAGCCCAGCCTGCCCCCAGTAGTATACAGCCAGCCCAGCCTGCCCCCAGTAGTATACAGCCAGCCCAGCCTGCCCCCTGTAGTATACAGCCAGCCTAGCCTGCCCCATGTAGTATGCAGCAAGCCCAGCCAGCCCCCTGTAGTATACAGCCAGCCCAGCCTGCCCCATGTAGTATGCAGCCAGCCCAGCCAGCCCCCTGTAGTATACAGCCAGCCTAGCCTGCCCCATGTAGTATGCAGCCAGCCCAGCCAGCCCCCTGTAGTATACAGCCAGCCCAGCCAGCCCCCTGTAGTATACAGCCAGTCCAGCCTGCCCCATGTAGTATGCAGCCAGCCCAGCCAGCCCCCTGTAGTATACAGCCAGCCTAGCCTGCCCCATGAAGTATGCAGCCAGCCCAGCCAGCCCCCTGTAGTATACAGCCAGCCCAGCCTGCCCCATGTAGTATGCAGCCAGGCCACACAGTGGCCGCAGCATAGCATGCGCTGGCAAGGAAGATATCATGGGCGCGCCCCTGCCTGCTGTACAGAAGACCGAAGACAGAAGAGGAGCTGCGGGGACATCGGGGAGTCGCGCAGAGCAATAATAAAAGTTTATTACTTTTATTGACGAGGTGATGTTTTTCAGCACATTTTTTGGGCTGAAAAACTCAGCTTATACACGAGTATATACGGTAGCTACAATGACCTTATCTAAGTCTGTGATTGGCAGGGTGGACATTTCCTGTGTGTCGAGAGGGACCAGGAAGTAGGGAGCAGCCAGGGACCCTAACAAAGCCCATTATATCCCTCATTGACCCAGATTTCCCTGAACTCATTGCTTTTCCTGATGTTGCAATATTAAAAAAAAAAAATCTAAACAAAAATGTTTCATAACAAACCCCACTTAGTTTTTAAACACAGTATCCTGAGGGGTAGACTCCAGATGTAACAGTAATTAGAGCATATGAACTTAAAGGGATTTTCCCACCTGATGCAAGTATCACAGCTGCCTCTGTATTTCCCACAGCTTGTAGGAGTTGAAAATTACTAATTCGAGCAGGATACGATGATGGTGGGTGCTGGAGGTGTAGTCAGCCCATTGAGGAGTGACAAGCAAAGTCTAGGAAAGGAGTGGACACAGAACAGGAAGAGCAAGTAAAACAATGAATCCACCCTGTAACAATGGATCACTTTACACCGTGTGATCAGTAGAACAAGAAAGAATTTGTTTTAAGTGTAAGTGAACCTTTGAAGAAATGTTTTATTGGATAAATGAATAATGCAGGTGACAATAGTAAGCTCTGTAAAATAAACTCCCTTTAGTAAAGCCACTTCTATGTGCCTTGTTTCTGCTTTTTTGTCCTGCAGTGAGCAGTCAGTCTGAAAGCCTGCAACTTCAGACAGATAAGGAGGCTAATGATTAACTATTTCCATATTGCCCTTGATGATTCAGGTCTCTAATGAGATTAGATTATCAAGGGTACCAAAGGTTAGGCCACCTGTTACAATCCTTAAAGCTGAAGATCTGGCCACCAAGATAAAATTGACTGTATTTGACAGGAAATCATATCCCAATCCACCAACTCCATTAATCCCCTTCTCTTCATTCTGTTCACTCTCTTCCTTTGAGCCAGTCACAGAGGAAGAAGCATCCAGGCTCCTCTCCTCTGCTCGCCCCACTACCTGCACTAGTGACCCCATCCCCTCACATCTTGTACAGTCTCTCACTCCAGTGGTCACTTCTCATCTCACAAAAATCTATCCCTCTTCCTTCAAGCATGCTGCCCATCCAGTGCTGCTAACTACGACCATTCTCTGATCTCCCTTCCATCTCCAAACGGCTGGTCTATTCTTGACTAAAATGTTATCTCTCAGCTAACTCTCATCTTGATCCCCTACAATCTGATGTCACCATAACCCTGAGGCAGCAGGCCCGCTGTCTTGGGTTTGTGCTGGACTTCTCCTTTGCACCATATATTTATTCAATCTGTTGCTCGCTCTTGCCGGATGCACCTTAAAAATATTTCTAGAATCCGACCATTTCTTTCAATTGAAACCTCTAAAACACTAATTGTTGCACTGATTCACTCTCGACTAGATTACGGTCTTCCAATCAGTAAACTCTCTCCTTTACAATCTATTCATAATGCAGCAGCCAGGCTCGTCTTTCAGACCAAACGCTACACGGATGCCTCCAGTCTGTGCCAGTCACTGCACTGGTTGCCTGTCTCCTTCTGAATACAGTTTAAGTTAATAAACCTCATACACAAAGCTCTGCATAATGCTGCATCCCCTCCCTCTCTTCTCTCATCTCAGTCTATCGCCCCACCTGTGCTCTCCAATATGACAATAATCTTAGATTATTTTCTTCCTTAAATTGAACTTCCTACGTATGTCGCCAGGACATCTCCAGAGCTGCACCAATTCTCTGGAATGCCCTACTCCGGTCTATCAGACTAATACCCAACCCCCAATGCTTCAAACCTTCTCTTAAAACTCATTTATTTAGGCAGGCCTATCACATTCACTAACTGCATGCAACGTTAACTCTTTATTAACTAATTCTGGGTACTCACCCTGTCAAAAATTGCTTCTCTTCAGTACCACTGACTTTGGAATTTGTACAAAAGATGGCAGCTGATGGCCAGTTCAAGCAGCAGCAGAATGTTTTAAATTTATTTAGTTATTTTTATTCCATCCACTTGGGCCATTATACAAGCTCTGATACCTCATGAGTCCCCCCTCATCCTTATGAGCAGGGCCCACACTCCTATTGTTTCACATGACTGGTGCTACGGAATTTGACGGCCCTATATAAATAAAGATTATTATTATTATTAGAGACTGTAAAGAGTTAAGTCATTAGGCACTTTATCAGGCTTGATTTTCAATTCATCATTCTGCAAATGCATTGTCCATCATAGACATGACCTACTGTAGAAAAAGTCTGATAACTTTATGTTTTTGTGTCTTTTAGTGGTCTTTCAATTGCAAAATCATGCTAAAAATGTTATCTACAAATAGTCTGACTGTAATCTCCTGCTCCCATACGTAGTATAGAGATAAATAGGGGTTTGGGAAATAGCGTAGAACAGCAGGGTTCATTTGTCTTGCTTAAAGGCTATGGACACCTTTGTGCAAGATATATCAATAGACACCTACCTCATTCATAAATCATCCATCCATCATTCATCATCCATTTCCAAACTGCAGCTTCTTCAACACTCAGACCCTAGGGTGCTTCCTAGTTAGCATAACTTCTGCATTGCCTCCCTCTCCCATCCCTATAAACACTGTATGGCTACCACTACCAGAACTAAATCCATATACCCAAAGTATAAGCAGCCATGAGACCCGCATAGAAGAGATCCCCATCAATTTGGCCATCAGACCCTAGAAGATGCAATGTGATGATGTCATCATGCCTGCCAGTTTCAAAGCCATGAATATCAGAAGCAAAGAAGAACTGAGGGGAGCTCAGCTGCAGGGGAACAGGGAAAGGTGAGTTTTTTTTACCCCGGTTTGACAGCAAAAGATTGGGAAGGTGGACATCAGGGAAGATGGCTACAGAAAAGGGTCAGATACCAAAATGAAGACATAAGACTGGGGAAAAGGCTATAGAAAGGGAGGCATAAGTTGAGGGGTTTTTAGGTGGGGTTACAGAAAATGAGCCTGAGGTGGGGGGCATTTAAATGAGGGAAAACAGAGAGTATGTGGGCTACCAAAATAGTGAAAATTATAAGTGGAAGCTATATGGAAAGAGGACATTATAGTATATTGGGGCTACTGTATGTCACGGTGCTTGGCATAATCTCATACCACAATGTAGGATTCCATAAGGGGCATAGGCAAAAGATTTCTAGTTTTGCTCATTTATAAAAAAGTAAGTAAAATGAGGACATTTTTCCTTTTGATATGCTCATTTATAGTTACGCCCCCAGGTAGCTACTATGAAGTGATGAGTGGACCCATCAAAATTTGAGTTGACTGAACCCAAGTTTTAAATCCCTATTCTGGTTTGGGTTCAGGGTACTGTTTAAATACCACTAGCAATGTCCCTTGTAGCATTTAAATGACCCCGTCCGTGCACCAGCATTGACATACTGCCATTTGGTGGGGGATCCAGATGACATCATACTAGTCATGCTAGTATCGGCGCTACTGAGAATGCTTGGAAGAGGAAAGACTGAGCAGTGTTACATAAAGAGGGTGAGTTGCAGGGCTTCTTGTATCAGACTAAGCTGTCTGTTTTTTGCTGGAAGTGCTATGGGGGCATTACCGAAGCCCCTCCATGCTCTAGCTTTACAGGCTGTTACAGTGTCTCATCCTCCCCCCCTGCTCCCTCTGTACTTCTCCACTCCCTTCAGAAGTAGGGTTGAAGGTTGGAAGAGCTCATCCTAGGTAGGAAGCCATGGATAACAGGCACTGTGCTTGAATCGAAAAGTTAGAGCCCCTGGTTTATCATGATTGATTTTGATGGTATATTTTCTTTAATAATCTTAATCAATATGGGGGGTGTTTATCAGGTCTGTGGTGCGGAAATAATCGCAAATGCTAGTTTATAGCTAGAACTTGCAATTATTTTCCCCAATCTGCCACCTTCAAGCCAGTGGCGTTCCTGTTCCTGCACCTGTGCACCCGGAACATTTTCCTATACGAAGCCTCTTGATGTATCTGACTGCACCAGAGCAGTGACGGGGCTATCATACGCCAGCAATAGATTACCCCCTATGTCTTCAAACATATATTTGTTTTACAGATAGTAAAATGCATCAAAAGTCCAATAAAACCTGTACAAAATATTTCTAAAAGGTGACCCTTACATGCACGAGTAATGTGACACAGACCTCACAGACATGTTATGTTATCAGCTTTATTGAGGAAGACCGCACAATCTAACCATTTTTGCAATTTATGGGAAAGCTCCTTTAAAACAGCTAGTATTTAAATAAAAGATTTTACATTGGAAGTGCTGGTAAAAAGCATTGACTCAAATAACTTATAAAACCACAAACGACCAAATATTTCTAGTGGTTAAAATTTTTTTTTTTTAGTAAAAAGACACATTAGTAAGTATCTCATTTGTACCAAAATACAGTCTCCAAAGAATAAAAATAAAACATATTGAAGAAATTTGAAGATAAAACTGCAGCATCAATATAATCTCATATTACCAGGTAAAGTGTTTTGTAAAAAAATAATATTATTCGTCTACATTAATCTGAACAGAACGTTGGGAAAAACTCATGTTACGGTAGTGTTATGTAGTGGTATGTATAGGAGATGGGCAGTTCTCATCTATTCTAAAAATAAATATTTAGGCTAGGTTCACAACATGTTTGGGGTCAACACTCATCGGGAAATTTTTCCAATGTATTTACCAAAATGATCTTCATTGACTAATCATATGTCTTCGATGTCTTTATGAGTTGGTCTACCTTTGCCTCATGAAGACATCCCTTTCTCAAAAGAAGCCAGTAGAGAATGTCCAGATTCTCCAACCTTCTATGATCAGCTTTTAGGGGTGGAAGCGCAATCTGCCTACAAAGGAAATGTTCTTGGCCATAAAGTTGACGGCCAAGGCAATTGGAACTTCCAATCGAGAGTTCTCAATGGACAGTTCTTAATCTTGATCAATGGAGAGAACTTGATCTTACTTAAAAAAGGAACCTACTAAGACCCCCTACTATGTCATCTGTAGTAGATGCATGTTGGCATCAGAGGGATGCAAATGCATAGTCATACAGTTGCCCATTTCTGAGTCACATGTTGACCAGATCCAAAACAGATGAATGAATTCCCCAAAAGTTTTGTGAAAAAAGTCTTATTTCTGCTTCTTTGTAAAACGGCAAAGTCATGGAATTTGACAATTCCAATTCTTTTGGAAGACTTGGCAACATTTTAGTAAAAAAATTAAAATATTTTTGTACTATAAATTTCAGGTAAGATAGTATAATCGGAGGACAGACTTAACATCTCCTTTAAGTATACCCCACAAAATATTTTGTATTCCAAGGTCGAAGAATTTCAATAAGTTGATCTGCAGGAATGTTTTGGGGCATTTTGTAGGGTTTTGTTTTTTGTAGCTGGTAAGGATTATAAGGGCCATGAATGTTGTTTTGGTGGTTTTTAATGTATTAGGCAAGGAACTATGTGGAATTTTGGCCATTTTTTATTGTCTCTTATAAATTAAGTAAATTAAAAAGACCAAACCCCCTACTAGAAATGTTTAAATTAGCAAAAATATGTATTAAATTTAAAAGTTATTTTTTATAGTCCAAAAATATATGATAAAGGCTAATCCTGTGTTTCAAGGATGTAAACCATCACATTATATGTCATTAATTTGGCAAAATTGTACTAAATGTACAGAGCTGTATCTATGGATCAAATTCAAAGGTTCTTCAACTCTGTCCTGAAATAGAATTTTCTTTCGTATATCCTGCGATTATTTCGATGTAGAATTTGGATTATGAGTACTCACAAGACAACAGACATTATATACTGTATCATAGCTCTACAATTCAGACCATCGGCTTATATCATCTAAAAGAGGTACATACTGTACTATAATAAAAGCGGTAAATATGAAACCAATATAATTTCTGCCACAAGATTATAATATATGACCCAGACTTGTAGCTAGACTTTACTCCCCCCAGGGCGATATCTACTCCAAGCCAAGGAAAACTTCACAGTCACCATCCCTCAAGTGATATGGAGTCCCCGGTGAAGCACTTCTAGCTACGCCCCTGATATGGTCCATCCGCAATAAAGTCAGTTCTTATAGGTTATTATTATCTCTTTTTGTCAAAGCCATATACAGCTCCGAAATGGTACAGAAGAGATTACAAAGTTACGTTGATGATGGTGTTACATCATGAGCCAATCTCAATGCCAAAAAAGTGTCTGATCTCGTCTTATCTTGGTAGAGTCAACTAGATGCCGCTTAATTACTATGGCCCAGCGAGTCCCTTCTTTTAGGTCCTTACAAGCCATAACTACAAAATGAACATGGTAGGAAACACTAAATGATAATTTATTGTAATGTATTAATCATATGATGTCAGGAGACTCAAATTTCTCCTTCCAAAAACATCTGTGCCTCGATATTCCGTCCTGTCCGCCAAAGTAACCTGCCTTTTAACGTAACACCTTTACAGCCAACTGATAAATAGTGTTCTCTATTTTTTTCTTATATATAAATGTCTCCATATCTTTCATTACTAGAACTTTATTATGTTTAATAAAGTTATCTTTAACTTTATTATTTTTTATCACGTATTATGTTGTTTAAGCATAAAAAAAAACATTGGGCCTCGTTTGTCAAAACTGCCATTGTTTCCATATCAGCCAATCAGAGCTCAGCTTTTATCTCTTAATCTGCTTTCTAAAAATGAAAGCTGGATTATGAGTGATTGCTATGGACAATGGGGAGATTTGTTTGTCTATTAGGCCGTTTTGATTAATGGGCCATTTTTTTTATTTATTTTGGATAATGAGATTAAAAACAGATTAAAACAGATGCAAAATTGTAGACACACGACTCAAACACGGAAGAGACATAGTAAACATTCTATTAAATAAATAACTTACAAAGAAACAGAGGAGGGATAGGGGATGGTAGAATACACGGGCATAACACAATAGTCATTTTTTAAGGAACAGTTTGATCATGTTTACACATCTTGATCCTATACATTCTTTTTAATGTCTTGTCAGAAATATCCATTATTTCGGTTGTGTTGACCCAAGTGCTTCTTCTCTTTGCTTACATGGCTGACATCTCATTGGGCCTGAATAAGCACTCGGATTTAAGTCAGTATTCCATAAATAACTTTCCCAGACGATCATCTGTCAGACTGTCTCATATCCGTGTATCGTACAAATTCTTCGAGCTGAAGTTTTAGCTTTAATTATTCCGATCACAATCGCATCTATGACACTGTACCACTAAAATGTCCTCAAATGTCCAAATTCACACATGGTCCACCAGAAAAGTGAATCTTTTACAAAGTTCTCAAGAACGTTCTTCACAAGACTCTAGTCCAAATATCCATCATATCCTTCATGTAATGTTATAAAGGCATGGGGAGAAAGTGGGCGTTCATGTTTTTCCTCCTTGTTTTTGGTCCTCTCTTTGGGGTTCCTTTTCCATTTAGTGCCACAAACATTTGTCTCTCATTATTTTTCCATGTAAGAGATGCATACGTGTTGTAGCCGTTCTCCTCTATTCTCTCTCTTAGTTTACAGTCTATATTAAATTCTTTCTGTAAATATGAAACATAAAACATATATTATCAATTGGTATTAATATAAAACAAACATAAATCCTATATGCAAATGTTTGGCAGTGAATTTAGGCCATGCTCAACTTGACACTCTTCACTCTGTTAGTGGTCCCAGCCAGTCAGTAGGTACAGGTCACACCCCAACTGATCTGCATATTATCCTCATTAATTAACCCTGGTAATCCTTTTTGACCGGTGGCAATCGGCAGAATAAAAGGCCACACTTCATTATATTCATCGTCTGGATAGGCTGAATCAGTTTACAACACTGCATACATCTACCATACCCCTGAAGAAGCCGATATGATACTCCTGTAGAAACACGTGTTGGGGAGAGGCTCCCTTGGTCTGTATATTATCTACTCTGTAATTGTTGTATCACTATCCCTTTTTTTTTTTGTATCACTATCCCTTATATATGACAATGTTCTGCATTTTCTGTGTTGTATTATATGGCTTAGTACACTGATAAGAGGACATTTTTGTAAGTAGGGATTCCCCAGGATGTCTATTATGTCTTCCTATCTTTGTTTATGATTTTAAGTAAAATGTCCTTGATTTTCAATAAAGTTTCATTTTGTCATGATTTTTGCCACTGCTCCCTGTAGTTGTAGTATTAATTCTGTGGGAATTATGATTGTTGATAATTGAGAGAGTGGGGAACTTCTACTGCTTTTGCCTCCCCAATTTTTTTTATCTGTGTTTATTTATGAAAAATAAAGCAAAAAAAAAGTAAAAAAAAAACCCCATTATCTACCGATTTGTAAATAAAGTTGTATGCCATACTACAGATCTTCTTTGTTATGCCGCCACCTTTTTCCTGAGAATCGTCACCCCCGATGACATCACAGGGGGGCAATGACCCTCAGGAGAATGGAGGAGCACACACCATCGTCATTTAAAAAGCAGGGTGCATGGCTTTGCCAGCAGCGATTAAAAAAACTGAAGAGTCAACTTCCACAAACTGGAACCTAAATGAGTACACTCATCCCTAGTGGCCACTTAACTATTAGTCAAACTGCTTCCCAATGTACTTGGTCCATCTTTGATTCAACTCTGTGCCCCAATCCAAAAATGTCTATAAGGAAATTGTCCCCCTCAATATATTATGCAAAATATTTTATTAGTCTGTGTTGCTTGGTAGTTAAAATCAATCGGTAGTGGTAAAACTTGAATGGTAGAGTACAGGAACCAATTTCAATAAAGAAATTCACACTGTGAAATATAAATAATGATATTAAAAAAAATTGTAAGAAAGATACTTACAGAGCCATAGACTTTGCCTTTTTTACTCATGGCTAAATAATAATTGCTGTTGATGGCTTTGATGGCCACAATCCCCCCAACATCCACAGATGTTATCTCCAATATACCTAGAGAAGAGGACAAAACAAGGAATTTTAGAAAATCGGAGAAATATTGTTATACAACTTTATTTAGTTCAGTAAGAAATTAAACAAATTGGGAACAGCATAATGAGTAACTAAAAAGTTCTAAGAAACCAATTTGGCCTGCAACAGACATCTGATATGGTAGCCCTGAGCTTATAAGTGGGATGTACCATACAACCGTACATATAACACACGCTCGTGCTATAATAATGTCCTCCTGTCTGTATTCGTAAAATTATTTCTTATATACAGGACAGCAAATCCTCACCAATGAAGCCCTAGGTAAAAATGGTTCAACACAAACAGCCCTTTAAATGGACATTGAGCTAAGTAAAATGATGGTTAAAGGGGTGTGTTGAGGAGCAGTGAAGTAATAAAAGTTTACCATTCTGGTCTGGCTACTCCTGATCCTCCCCGAAAAGCACTTCCTGTTTGTCTCCCGCCACCACAGGAAATAGAAGGGTAGGCCAATCACTGCTTATAGATATGACTCACTTCAACCAATGATTGGCTGCGAGGCCTACCCTAGTTTTTCGGGAGAGGCACAGGAAGTACAAAGCAGCAGGGAAGAGGGAAGTATTGTTAATTATTAGCAGGCTCATACCGGGTCTGGGACAATAAGAGGGAACTATTGGTGCATTTGGATATGGGAGAAAGAGAAAAATTGTGAGTGCAATCAGGGGCAAATGTAAATGTCAGACACATGAATCTAATAGCTGGAGGCAAGTGGAACATGTTTTACTGGTGTCAATAACCAAGAGATTACAGGAAACAAAACAGAGTTAACTAGTCACTTGTGCCAAGTCAACGTGCTGAATACTTAACATACTTCAGCGGCGTAGTCTTTCACACTATGGTGTTCTGCCAAATCCACCAAACAAGTAACACGATAAACAGATGAAGTGGCGACATATGTAAAACAGCTGCAATCCCCCTCCTTATGTATTTTATGGATAGTTCGTATGTAACAGGTAACAGCCGTCATGGCAGCCTACGGCCGCTCTGCACAGATAACCCGACAGATCCTGGATGTGTCCTGGATTGCAGGTGCTGGGCTAATTGTCTCTGCTGAGAAATGTTTTAATTTTCTTTTTTTTTTTTTAAAGTAATAAAACGCAATGTCTGATGGGAAAAGCAGATTTAAACAACCTCATATGGAATTTGGACATCATTAGAGGCTATATGTACAGCCTGAGTGGGATTTATTTTCGCTTTATTATCCTACTAGGTTGTAGTAAAACATATTAACATGTGTTATTCCGTTGTGCAGATTTTTAAAATGAATAAGGATCCAAATTTTTCTAGCGGGTTACAGGAGGATGTGCTGTCCTATGGCTAATTGTGTCAGCATATAATGCTGGACCCACCCCCCTGGCGCTTGATGGATGCGGTAAATCCAGATGGCCCACTGTGCAGTGCACTAATGTGCCCACTGCACAGCCCAGCACTGCCCCCTTCATGCCCACCTGGCATACAGGGGGTAAAAGTCACAGTTCCCAGGGTCTACACTGGGAATTGCGCAATAATTACAGCTTGTACGTCTATCGGAAGGGGTGCAAACCCCCATATCGTTTGAGGGATATATTCATCACACTTGGTGGCTGTTCAGTTCTATGCCAGGTCTTGTCTTCTCTATACTGTAACCTCCATAAGTTCTCAGCAACACCCTTAACTCCTCTCCATACCCATTTGGCATGGGATGAAATAGTTGCAATTACTGGCTGTACATCTACAGTTGCAATTATTTCAAGGCTTGTACACTTGGCTCTGATAAATTCCACCCCCAGACCACGCTGGGGACTATCTCTACACTACTCAGTCACAATCATGTGATCCTGCAAGAGGTTGGATAAGCAAGTAATATCATTTTTCAGCCTTCGATTTTTTATTGGTGGGGGGGGGGGGGGGCTTATGGCTTAGCAATAGGTTGCACACTCTTGACATACTGACCACAAAACTGCAAAACATGGACCTTAGATCTATTGTTTGCACACATGCTCTAGTACAGGTAGCCGTACAAGTAGTACAGATTGTCCGGAGAAGATTTCGGACACTTGGTTAGAGTTCCAGTCTATAGGCTTCAGAGATGATCTTTAAATTACAAAGTCTGAAGGTCTTACAAAAATTAACACATCTTCATAAACTTGGAATTTTGGAATTATTTGTGTGTTCCGTTGAGGTTTAGGAACCTTCAAGTGTACAAGGCCCAGAACATGGACTGCACACAGCGAGGTGATGGAAGGTCACTGATAGAAAGCTGAATGTTCTTTATCCTCATAGAAGTTTTTACTGGAATGTGCATTGCTCTGATGTTTTTGACTCGTACTCGATGTTTGGAGTACAATGTTTTGACTTGCACATGTGCCTTCCTCTCTGCGCCTGGTTTCCTTAGTGTACATTTCCAGAGTTAACAATCTGTATCGGATTTATTGGGATTTTTTTTAATTTGACACACAGATAAAACTGTCCAGTCCCGCAAAGCATTTTTACTTCTTCATCCAGGGAAGGGATGTTTATAGAAGGATTCCAGCCACAATACAAGAGGTGGGGGTAGAGGCCGGAACACACAAAAATAGCTCTACATTTATCAGATAAGAAAGATTAAACAAATATGTCCCCCTGTGTTAAATTTCTGGAGTGTAGGTTTAATATTTGACCTATTATGACTTGGAAATGCACAGATAGATGGATAGATAGATGGATAGATAGATAGATAGATAGATATGAGAGAGAGATAGATAGATAGACACATAGATACTTTAGAGATGGAGATAAATAGATATCGACACCCATAAATACATTAGTATCGGGAAAAGTAAAGTAAATTAGTGAAGTTTATTCCATGGCTGGATGCAATGTTTCAGTGTTAAACCTTCATCAAGTGCTGAAATGTTGTATCCACTTATGGAATGAAATTAACTAATTTTGCATTTAATTTTTGCAGTGCTTCTGTGGATTTAGATATTAATGGTTTGAAGCAGCAACCATATGACTTACTCAGGGGCGGATTAAGTCTGCCATGGGCTCTCGGCTGTATGGACTTTATAGCCCCTACAAGTCTGGGATCACTTCCTACATATGGTACTAGAATCAGCTTCTTAGAGTATGAAAATTATTTTTCTGCCTGCTTTCAATCTGCAGTTTCCTTGGAGGACCTTCAAAGGTCCTGAAATGTGCATATGTACATAGAGTAGGAACAGATGTACAAGGTGTTATTTGGTGAAGGTCCCACCCAGTATAAAATTTGGTGGGTGGTTTGGGTGGCTATGGGCCACCGAAAACCGCCTACATTATAATCCAATGCTGGGCTTACTACCATGCCTTAATTAGGTCTGTGCTCTGCTGCTCTGGATTTTCTTTGTTTAGATAGATAGTAGTAGGGCAAAATCAGCACCCCAGAGCTATGGTATAATTGGAAAACACTTTCATTTTATTCCATAACAAGCAACATTTGGGTTCTGAGAGCCTTTCATTCTAGATAGATAGAGATTTTGGGGGATATTTATCAGGACCTCTGCGCACCGCCAGTGGCGCAGAGGCCCTGAAATAATCGCAAATGCTAGCTTATTGCTAGCTTTTGCGATTATTTTTCACAATCCGCCACCTTCACGCCAGTGGGGCGTGAAGGGGCGTGGAGGGGGGGGCGTGGCCGGCCGAGCGGGGGGCGCGGCGGGACTGGAGTGGGCCGGCGCGGGGCGTTACTGTCCCCGCGCCTGCGCACTCGCTGCTGCCGGCGACTTTTCATACGTGAAAAGTCGCCGGTTGCGGTTTTTTCTACGCCAGGCCCTGTCTGGTGTAGGAAAAACGCTGGGCAACTGGCAGCCCGATACATCAAGAGGCAGAAGCCTCTTCATGTATCGGGCTGTGAATTTGCAGCGGCGGGGCTATCATACGCTGGCGCACGAGCGCCAGCGTATGATAAATATCCCCCTTTGTAGCTACACCAACATGATGCCCAGATACTGCAAATAGATATATACTTAGATAGATAGATAAAAAGATAGACATGATGGATAGATACTGTAGGTAGACAGAGATGATAGATGTATAGGCAGACAAATTGATAGATACACAGACAGGTAGATAAAAAAATACAATAGATAGGTTCTCTGAAGTTAGATAGATAGATAGATAGATAGATAGATAGATAGATAGATAGATAGATAGATAGATAGATAGAAGATATATATGAGATAGATAGATAGATAGATAGATAGATAGATAAAAGATAGATAAAAGATAGATAGATAGATAGATAGATAGATAGATAGATAGATAGGAGATAGATAGATGGATGGATTGATAGATAAAGAACATTTATCATGGGAATTCACTTTAAATTACATAAAGGAAGTCACCCAGTTTTTAGGATTGGGCATAAAATCAAATACGCTTAAAAGACTAATTAAAGAAGGCTTTTTCTTATGCAGACAGGATCACCCCCCCCCCCATAGAGGACCACGTTTCAACACCCCACTGTTGCCACTGCTAATAATGCTGCTATAGACCTGACACACTGTTCCTGCACAATACTTCCCTCTAGACCCCGGCTACTGGTCCCATCAAAACCGCTGAAGAAACTGATCCTCTTCCCAGACATCTGGTTGACGTTGCCTCCTCTCACGACACCTGCCCTTTGGTGAGACCCTTTTAAAGCTCGCGTCTTTGAGATGTGTTTCAGGTGTCTCATTTGCAAAGTATAGATAAGACGCTCAAAGCATTAGACAGAAAATTAAGAGACTCTCATGAGGGTCAACCTTCGCCTTTGAACATGAAAGTCTCTGAAGCTGTGAGATCACTGACAACCACCTGCAAGAACATCGTCTATTATGAGGTGTGAACATGATTATGAGGTGTAGGGTTTTTTTTAAGACAGGTTTGAAAGGAGGCAGAAAAATAAGCACTAAAATACAAAAACATTTTCTAATAAGTTCAAGTTAGTTCAGGAAAATAAAAAGGCCGGCACTTATGTTTCTCATCGCGATTATAGCCCCAAGCAATGAATCATTGAAGGCAGAGCTGCTCTTTATACAATATATCATCCATTGTAGAGAGCAGCAGGAAGGGGGCAAAATTAGGAGCCGCACCCAGACCCTAGTGGAGATTACCCACGTGCTTAGATACAGATGTAGCAGGTTTGGATTTGTTATATATGGCATATTATATAGAGAGCAGTCACCAAAATTAAATCAGGGGTTGGGCATTCAGGACCCTCAACTTATTTTGGAACCCTCTGTCAACAGAATTACACTAGACATCGGAAATGGTGCTCTCTGTTTGTTGGCCAACTGGGAAGTAGGAGCTCATCTGCAGTTCCTGTGATTGGCCACTACATGATGGTATTCCAGCATAGCAGGCTACAGAAAGCAGATGATCAATAGGAATCCTAAATGTCAAAACTCCACTCAGTGTCAGACTAGGGTTCCTTGGGCCCATCCTTTACCATCCCCTAGGAAACAGAACTAGTAGACTCTGAATAAGATTGTCTTCTACTCTATATATGGAAGCCAGTATAAGTTAGATAATGGACCCACTGAAGGTTGCTCTGGTTCTCCGGTGTACAAGTCCAATATTGCCCCCAGTGAACTCATGCTGATGACCAACATCGGACTGGCCCACCACAGAATGAGAGGATCCTTTGGTAGGACCAGCATCTAACCTAATACTGGACTCCAGACTTCCAGCAGTAGACAACCCAATTTGGAAGCCACTAAGGTCTACGTCAAAGAGATTGTTGGATAGTAGTATAACTGTACCCAAGTCTAACACAGTCGAAGGCCTATCTTATGGATGGATCATGAATATCCTAAAGCAAAACTTTATGTTAGAGGGACCCAGGGGCATAACTTTAGGGGGTGCAGAGGTTGCGATCGCACCTGGGGCCAAGAGGTTTGGGGGGCCCTTATGGAGTCACTTTCCCATATGAGAAGACTATTACTATAAACCATACATTATAGTCAGGGGCCTGGCACAGACTTTGCACTGGGGACCATCAGCTTCAAGTTACGCCACTGGAGGGACCTAAAGAGTGGTAATGAAGCTTTGGTGTAGATGGGCACCCCTCCACTAGCTAATAGAGCCTGCTGCGGTCCCCCAAACAGCTGGGTGGACAGGAACCCTGCTGTGCAGGGGAAAAATTACAAGAGGACATATCACTGCTACTGCTTCCCCTTCATTCTTAGAATTCTCAGAATCGTGTGATATTATCTGTCACATGACTTAGCTCTGCTACATCTGTACCTACTTACATTAATAGAAGTAGCAAAGGAAGCTGAAACCGGCATTGCCGCAAAGAGTTTCTATGCATTTCCTTCAGACCTAAGCCAAAGAGGCTTGTGTGTATGCCTCATCCCAAATGATTTCTTCACCAAAAATTAAAAGCAGCTGCACCCCCGCAGTATTCTAAGAGGAGAAATTAATTATCTGGTAAATCTGGAGTCGATTAGTCTTAAATAATTGTATTCTGTCCCGTAACATAAACAGTTCTCTCTCCTCCGATACATCGGCAATACACCGTCATTCCATAAACAGTCGTTCAACACCTCATCAGACTGCGATAGAGACTTTCAACTCTCCAACGTACATAAAAGGCCACGGCAGCCCGGCCATCATCTTACACCTCGGCACGGTCATTACCGTCACATGCATTTTGCAGGATGGAGCGGTTAGATCACATAGCTGGATGTCAGGAGGACGTCTAGACTGACACTAGGATCTAGCGTTGCGTGTGAATACAGGGGGACCTTGACTGTGAGTGATGACAACTCTGTAAACTAAAGCCAAACATGAGCTGTGTTAGCAAGATGCTCAGTTTCCAGAGTGAGACAGATTTGAGGGAAGATTTGTATCCAAAATTATTCTTCTTATAAGATAAATAGTGGTTCACAGGATGTCCTGCTGCTGGAACTACCAACGATGAGCTATTATCTGAAGAGAAAGTCAGTGGCATGGATTACATTTCCTTGCACTGCCCCCACAGGATATATGGAGCATTACACATTTATCTGGAAATTAATCTAGCAGGGCCAGGTTCTCTATACTATATAGCAATTCCCATATAGGATCATCGGGTCGTTTCATTTTTAACCAAACAACCCCTTTAACAGCAGAAACCAGATATTTGTGAAATTGGACTATAACATATGGCCACTCTGAGATTTACATTACTCTAACTCATAAATACAACTTTCTTAAAACCTTCGCTAAATACCTGTGTAGCAGACAACTACTCAGCAATTCCTCTCAATCCTCCCATATACATGCATGCTCAGCTTGGCCAGGCATGCATGTATCCTCCACAAATAGTAAGGTGCTGCTAGACACCTAACTGTAAGACAAAATAATCACTATGCCTGTTCTTTCTGTAACCTTATTCGTAGCCCGGAAGCCACATGCATGTAAGATAGTCCACCACTGCAGAAGAACCAAAGATGAAACCTTTTTATTTAGAAATTTAGATTCTGTGGTATAACAGCGCCCATCAAATATCATTTTCAAAGAGCTTAATTTGACTAATTGATTTAGTTCAGTAATCTCGTTAAATCATCATTAGCAGTCCATTAGAACTGGGGTTCAAAATGCCCCACAAGAATCATGGACAGAAAGACTTAACTTTTCCCTCCAAATTTACAAAAACGACCCCAATTTTCAGCCCCACAAGCTAAGTTGCTGGGTCCCAATGCAAATCTGTGCCATGCCCCCTAGCCAAAGTGTATTGTTTATAGCCTTGGTCTCTTCATAAGGGGATGAGACACCTTTTGGGCCACCCTAAGACACCTGGGAACCCCAATAAGTTACTTTTCTACTCACTCCCATATTGGTTTATAATCCAGTTAAGTCCCAGATAAGTTCCCGTGACCTAAAGCCAAAAGGGAAGGGACAATCCATGGATGGGGAACTGTATGTAAGTTGATCCCTGGTCTATTACTTTGTAACCACTTCCTGTAGGTGTGAATGACACCTTATATTTAGCAGCTGCTTTTGGATCTCAGTGATGGAGGGGGTGGTCTACATTTTCTTCTTCTTCACTTTGTCAAGACTTTTGCACTTCTTGTCCAAAGTATTTCATGTTTAACCTATTACAACATCTTTGTTTTCCACTAATCATTACGTTTTCTGCATTCTTAAAATGATTTAGATTTTATTTTAATACTCTATTTTTTCCTATAGTCTAAAGTGAGATATCCAGCATCTCGGAGAGACTCACTATCTACAAGCTGACAGATGTTTAGAGATGGATCAGAGAAGAATGCACGGCCCAGGTTTTGGATTTGCATAGCGGTTGGCAGAAGCCTGTTAGTATGTAGTGTTCTCCGTGCTATGGGAAACTTCCTCCTGTCTCAGAAAACATGAGGTACATTGGGTTGGGGGCCCCTCCAGTAATGAATATGCTTAAATGCAGGAAAATTGAAAACATCTTGATGTGGAATTGTACCGAGTCTGATCGCAGTAGGCCCAGTTTCTATCTGACAGCAGATATAACTATACAAAAGCTGAAGACGGTGTCAGGACTGTGGAGTCGGTAGGCCAAACATCTGATTCCTCAATTTCCCAAACATTGACTCCGACTCCAGCTCCACCAAAATGGTCACTGGTTGCACGACTCTGACTTCCCAGTCCTGTTTTCCTGTTTAATCTAGCAGTGCTGAGGTAAATATAGACATTCTTCCCAGTGCTTTATAGCACTGATCTACAGCAAAGGAGCTTCATTACTGAGCATGTACATAATCAGCACAAATTCATCCCAACTAAAAGCCTAGTAGAGGATGGACCACCAGCACTTACAGGCTACATGCAGCCTGTCACACCATGAGTCGCGGTACATACCTAAGAGGCCAGATGACATCAGGTAAAGCTGAGAAGTCCTTACTGCTCTTGGGTCCTCTAGTCTGTGTCCTTAATCTGTCCATAGTAGGGACATGGGGGATGGGAAGTAAGGGGGATCAGTTATAGAAAAAACAGACTTTAGGATGCCATAAAAGTCTTTCAAAGGAAATCCTCTTATACTAGGGGAAGGTAATACTATGAGGACCCAACAAATGTTGTAGAAATATGTCTTAGATGTGAATACACTACTACAAGTTAAATAATATCCGACCACCATTTAATTCTGTGACCTTTGCAGGGGGTGGGTATTTACTCTCTAAATGGTGGAAGCGTCATTGAAATCTATGTGCTGTGTGCAGCCACCTTGTGTTCCACGTCATTTTAGGGAGTATCATCACTCCCTGATGATGTTGCAACATCCACCACCGGGGCCTAGCCTTTTTCTTGGGGCCTGGAGGCAGCCGGAGCCACAAATACCAGAGTGGCTGGCAGTTGCGGCCTAGGCATGCTGATGTCTCGGTGCTTGGTATGGGGACCGCAGGGCTGTCCTACAGCCTGGCAGGTCTCCAGCAGGTGGTGTGTGCAAGAAATTAAATGAGAGGGAGAGGCTGATGTACTGGATCTTCCCGGGGCAACCCCTTAGTGTCTGTAGTATATGTCCCTGGGTAGTGGATGGGGAAGCCCGTGATGGTACAGCCGTATACAGGGACCAGACGGAGGCAATGTTGTGCAAAACTAACTCACGGTTCTTTATTGGAACAACTGTGGGCAACTGGCCAAACAATTTTAGAACAGATGCCGGATTATTGGAGAAGTCCGGATTACTGGAGTGGTCATGGAGAGTGATCCTCAGGAGTAGATTCACCAGCCTGGTAGTAGGTTCAGGCTGGGAGGTAGTTCAGGATGGAAGCTGCAGCCTTGTACTGGGTGTTCTGTGTCTCCTTCTCTCAGTTTGTGTTATATATTAAGAGCTGAGGCCTAGGAGCTCCTCATTTGGTGAGAGCTGGGCCTGTAAAGACCCTTCTCTGTCAAGAGCTGGGGACCAAGAGGACTTGTTACTCCCTGGTCAGGTGGTGCTCACTCTCAAATCACAGTCCAGCTTACAGATTGGAACATCATTGGATAACAAGAATTACATACAAATTTAACCCTTGCCTGTTCAGGCAGAATCTACCACTGCTGAGTGCCTATGACTTACGGCATTCTCCTTATGAGCTGATCAGACTTACTAGAGGGGTTCTATAGGTAGAGGGCTTCATTCGCAAGCACTCCCTTGCCTATACATCGGCAGGGGTGTTGCAATGTCATGGGCGTAACCATTCCCTCCAAATAGCGGTGTCCATGCACTGCTGGAATTTAGATGCCGCGGGTGGTTTGTAGGCATTGTTTAAAAGGTTAAAGCCCATGAGTGGTCCCAGCACCGATCTTGAGTGTTACCTGTGGGATCATCACTTATCACCATGACCCTCTCTCCTATTGTTCCATATAACTGTTTGTACTCTGTAATGTAGATGAACACTGTATGACACTGTATGATAGATGAAGGCCCTCCTTGTCCAAGATTATGCATTAGGATCCAAGAGCTCCATGTCCTACCTTATTGGAAACACAGCCAACCATGCATGAACTGCTATAAATGTCCTTACCGGTGAATTATTTTATAACTACTTCAAGCTTTTTATTATTATTTGCCACTCTATGCCAATATAGACTTACTTAGATGACTTATCTGACCCTTAACCTGAGGATAGGTCATCAGTATCTGATCAGTCCAACATCTCCACTCTACTGGGTCAGCTTTTCCACTGGCCAAAGGGTGCCGAAACATGCACAATGGATGAACCAGAATCAGAGGTCTCTTCAGGCAAGTTTTAATACACTTGAATAAACTGATTAGTTATTGTATTTTTATATGTAATATTACATTTACTCTCTGGTGTAATGGGGTTGTACAGTACTTTGTATGTTTTAACTTTTGGCACAATATGTTTCTGCAAAAAAAAAATCTGACTAAGGTTTGACACTTTCAAAACGAGAAAAAAATGTGATTCCCCAAAATTACATCTAGTACAAAAACTTATAACACTAAATATTTTCTCTGAACACGTATGCTGACTAGGAAACTTTCTGCCCATAATGATAATATAACTGCCCCCGCTTTGCGTTCCTCATCCTACTGACCTTCTCAATAAATAATCTGCAAATCGTTCTGCATGTCAAGAAAACAATAATGATGGCAGGAGCTTACACATTATTTAAAGTGGATTGTAATTTCCCTTTAATTGCTTCTGGAGTGTGGTGGGAAAATAAAGTAGCCGAATGAGCCTCATAAAACATGTGCTGGAGACAGTTGGGACATTATTCTTCCCTCCCTTCAAACATGGATTATGTTACTTTAATAAGAATACTCGGCTTTCATCTTAAAGATTTGTAAAGGTCAGCAGGTCACTCATTAAGAAACCTTAGCGCTGATTGTGCAACTGCCACTTGGAAGCTGCCCGTCAAGCTGCCACCAGGTTTAGGACCATTGTAAGTGACGAGAATAAGTGTGATGGGGGTTGTTGATAATATTTGTGGGTTATAAGTATAGCACTAAGGACATCTGTAGAAGAAATATTTCTTGGTCAGGGTTGGATGGAAACTAAAGTCAGTTACATGACTAGATAGTAGGTTTGCTTTGAAGAGTAACTTTGAAGAGCAAGTGAAGGTGGTGAGACCTCCACAAATTCTGAATTCATCCAAGGACTTTTGTCTCTTTCATTATGAAAGGCCAACTTCTATCCTGGTTGTAAGAAAACCCAATCTTTCCCTTATGAGTGCTAAAGAGGGACATTGCTCATTGGGGTGTTGCTGCCCTCAACATTTGGACAACCAACAGCAGATAGAAGTCCATCAACTCCAAACTATAGTGCTACCAAAGTAGACGAGATACCACATAAGGCTGATGGCAACTGGACCATAGAGAGGAAAAATATCCTTCCAGACAGAATAAATGTTTCAATATCTCATATGAACAATCTAGTTTCCTTAATTGTTGCTTTCATGAAAGACAACAGGACCGACTTGAGCCATGAAAGCAGGTTCCATAGTCTCAATAATCTTCTCCAAACCTCTGAGAGGCCGTGTTCACATGTCTACTGAGATTTCCATTTTTTTCTGTATCATTATAGGAAGAGGAAATCCCATTATGGATGGATTCGTCTTTGGCCGGACACAAATGTTTCTTGATGGACCCCATTGACCATAATGGGGCCCATTGGGTAACTTGGATCCATTCTACACATATGGATCTTTTATCATTTTGACATAATCTATGATGAAGGCTTCGAAAAGAGCACAACTTTTATTTTATAAATATTCATAACATGACCATATTGACTTGTTTACGCCCATAGTGTACCTCCATGTGCCCACAATTTTATGCCATAGTAGTGAGAAGTATAATTTGAGCATCTTTTAGCATTTGATGAAGATATTCTCACCCAGAAGTGTCTTTGCTCTACAATATAGACCTTTTGAGGGTCCCCCTAGAAACTATTGATTACTATAGGGGCGGTAGGATACCTACTTATAGCATTCATGTACAGCACCATGTGGCCTCTGTCCACACTCTTATCTCTAGAACGGTCATTTGAAGATAATAATCTGGTAAGATTTTTTAGAACAATCATATTCATGGCAGCACACTACTGGCAAGTAGACCCGAAATCCAAGCTGTACACATTGGCCTGGTACTGAGCGACACATCCAGTATTTCCCGGACAGTAACACAAACATGTCACTTATTATAAACTATCTAACTCAACATGTTCCCACAGCCTCAGCCATAAAACATAAAAACAAATCGCTACAAAAACATTTATAACGTTTACAAGGTTTTTTTTTTATACTGCATTGATTCATTTTTATTGTTCTTCATTATCAACTGTTACATTTTTACTATTAACAGATTGCACAGTGTGACCAATTACTACGTAAACTGGTGCAGGTTAGTGGCACCATAGCTGTATGTCTAGTACAGGTAGTCCCCGGGTTACGTACAAGATAGGGTCTGTAGGTTTGTTCTTAAGTTGAATTTGTATGTAAGTCGGAACTGTAAACTGTATAATTGTACCACCAGCCAAATTTTTTTTTGGTCTCTGTGACAATTGTATTTTAAAAATGTTGGGTTGTCATAAGAACCAGGATTAACCATAAAGCTTCATTACAGACACCTGTGATAACTGTTATATCTGTTTATTGTAGCCTAAGGCTAAAGTACAGTAAATTACCAACATCCAGAGGTCCGTTTGTAACCAGGGGTCATCTGTAAGTTGGGTGTTCTTAAGTAGGGGACCTCCTGTACTGACTGATAGTTTGTGTAGCTGCAAAGTGTGGAAAAAGATACGATTTGCCAAGGATACAATGATACAAAAGCAAATATTACACTAAAGTAGAGCCTTCACTATAAATACTCTTGTTACTTAAATACAAGTTACACTAAGTCTTCTGTAGTGATGTGTATAGGTATGGGGTATCATAAAGTAGACAATAATGAGCAAAGGGATGTGTAGTTTTCTATGAGTTTCTATGAGTTTTCTATGAGGACAGGAAGGGGGCACACACCAGTATGTCAGTGTGCTTGATTTACAATCCTTCATCCTGGTGGTAGATGCCCTTTAAGATGCCTATAGTTGAACTTTATCTACAAGGGGGTGGTGGGTGCATAGATTTCCCTGCGGTTGCTATGCTCTGTTACTGGAGCTGAATTGTATATAATAGCAATATTTAAAATGAATTCCTTATTCCTTCCTAATTCTATGTAAAGTAATCCAGGGCTTCATTGATGTATCAAACATTGCCGCAATCCACAGAGCAACAGTCAGATTTCACTTTCAGTATGAATAAACAAATATAATATGTTACTATATTTGCATAATTGAAAGAACTTTTATAAGCAGAACAATATGTTCTCAATCTATTAGGAATTTACTCAGAACAATGACTTACAGGCAAACAATAAAAGAGGCCCCAATATTAGAAGAAGGATATGAAAATACTTCTGCATTAGGGATGCCAAGCGCTTTATGAGACTCGTGAGGAACAAAGTAAGGGGCTGGATTTACCTTACTGTGTGGCAGGACAATGGGCAGACGTAATATACAAAAAGTCCTGGACTGCAACATGTTGTCACTACATGATAAAATAAAATAGATTCCAAAAGGGGCTAGTCACACAAATTTTATGCCCCATTCACAGGGTAGGAGATAACTAGCAACTTGCTGATCTATGGGGGACCCACACAGATCACAAGAATGGGGGTCCCTTGCAACTCAGGTGAATGAAGCGGCAGATCAAACATGAACAAAACAGCTTCATTCTCTACCGGTAGGAGCTGGGCACTGTGTTTCTCTGTCATTACTGGCTGCTCTGATACATTAAGAACTCCTGTTCTCATGATCACTGGGGTCCCACTAGAAGTACCACCAGTGATCAGCAAGTGGATAGGGGAAAACTAGGGGACTGGACAACCCCTCTAAAAGCTCAAGAGCCTCAAATCAAAGTCTTAAACTTGATAGGATTAGGGACAGTATGTTTGGCAACTTTTGTCAGTTCTCCTACACAGGGCTGGTGTTAGGGGGTGGCAAACTGGGCATTTGCCCAGGGCCCCCTGTCTAAAGGGGCCCCCTGCATGTGCACTATTGTAACCAGAGGATGTATTGATTCTTAAATACCCCTTGGTTGTATATCAGGCTGAAGACGCAGAAGATCATCCATCTCCTGTCTATATATATGTATATAGACAGGAGATATATGATATATGTGTATAGACAGGAGATATATGTGTGTATATATATATATATATATATATATATATGGACAGGAGATGGGTGATCTTCTGTATCTTAAGCCTTATATTCAACCAAGGGGTATTTAAGAATCAATACAATCGACATCCTCTATCTGTCTCGTTATCCATCTTCTATTATTTGTCTATTTCCTATCTATATCTATCTATCTATCTATCTATCTATCTATCTATCTAACCATTTATCAATCTATTTTTTGGTCTATTTATCTATATATCTTGTATCTATCTACTATCTATCCAACTATCAATCGATCTTCTATCTCTTATATAAGGTGGTCCCCAACTTAAGAACACCCAACTTACTGACGACCCCTAGTTACAGTCTGGATGTTGGCAATTTACTGTACTTTAGCCCTAGGCTACAATAATCAGCTGTAAGAGTTAATAAAGTCTGCAATTAAGGTTTATTGATAATCTTGGTTCTTATGACAACCCAACATTTGTCACATAGACCAAAAATAATCTGGGGTTACAATTATAAAATATACACAAATTCAACTTAAGAACAAACCTAAGGAACCTATCTTGTACGTAGCCCGGGGACTGCCTGTATATATAATATACTTTATGCATCTATAAATCTATATAATCTTTCATATTTATCTTCTATCTCCCTATCATGTGTCTATCTCCTATACAATTCTCCTACAGTCCCATATTACACATTGCCTACACTTTATTGTGCAGGGCTAAATGAGCCTCTTACTGACTGTGACTATTCATAATACAGTTTTATTTTGGGGCCCCAATTTTGGTTTTGCCCAGGGCCCCACTTTGTCTAACACTGGCCCTGCTCCTACACCTTGAGTCCAGCACATGGCAGGAGTCAGTGTCGGACTGGCCCACCCGAGTACCAGAGGATTCTCCGGTGGGCCGTCAGAAAACAACACAATTTGAAGGCAGATTATATTTCATGGGGGATAATGAAGAGTGGGACCCCAGTTTGATTTTCTCTGGTGGGCCTAAGAAAACCCAGCCAGACACTGGCAGGAGTAGAAGAGAGCTGCAGCACTGGATTTGGCAACCAAACTTCACTATTAAGCAGTTGGGTACAAATCCATTAACCCAATGACCCAACACCTTGACCTACAACTAAGCTGTAGTTTTAAGTGTAAGTGCCAGCTGGAGAACATCCCGTGACCAGTGATGTGCCAGGACAGGAACATAAGGAGAATTCCAAACTTCTGCTTGGATATCAATCAAAGATACGATGCTCTAACACTCTACCTACCACATGCATAACCTTTATTCACTTATTGCCCCAAGACAGAAGCAGAAACATAATTTTTAGGTTCCCAAGATTCTTTCTCTCGGATTCATCCTTCATAGCAGAAAACATGAAGCCGATGCCAATAAGTTCTGCTCTGGGAGACATCCCACGTGTTCAATGGTGCATTCAGTTATAGACATAGATATGGTCAGAAATGTCAATAATATTTGGGATAGAACATAGAACTAATGGGATCCCACCGTGACTTGTATTGATTTTAGCTGATCGTATATTATTTTTATGTATATGATTAATGTATGGAGAAATCACACACGACATAGTATTAATCTCAATGACTCATGGAGTACACAAGCCATCCATCTGTCCCTCAGAAATGGCTTAGCTCATACTAGCCAAGGGGGAGGAAACCCAAAAAGGCAAAGAAGTTAGAAAATTAGAGAAAATCAATTAGTGAAGGTAAAATGTCAACAAAGGAATTTATATTCTTACATAAAATGTGAGTTTGGCTGAATACGATCTATAATGTGAAACTTCAGGGGATTGTCCATCCCAGCTACACGGATTGGTGCAGCTTTATGATCCTTCTCTGTTAGGGCCTAACTTTGCAACCAAGCCAACATTTTACCCAAATTAGTCACAAAGATTTAGCCCCTGGCTTCAGTATTTCTTATAAAACAATACAAGGGCACCATGCAGCCACCCAACTTGGTCAATGTGCGGTGAGACACTTTGTGACCAGGTGACATAGACATGTGACATCGTTGTGTGTATTATCCCTGTACTGTGACATCACTGTGTGCATTATCCCTGTTCTGTGACATCACTGTGTGTATTATCCCTGTACTGTGACATCACTGTGTGCATTATCCCTGTACTGTGACATCACTGTCTGTATTATCCACGTACTGTGACATCACTGTGTGTATTATACCTGTACTGTGACATCACTGTGTGTATTATACCTGTACTGTGACATCACTGTGTATTATCCCTGTACTGTGACATCACTGTGTGTATTATCCCTGTACTGTGACATCACTGTGTATTATACCTGTACTGTGACATCACTGTGTGTATTATCCCTGTACTGTGATATCACTGTGTGTATTATCTCTGTACTGTGACATCACTGTGTGCATTATCCCTGTACTGTGACATCACTGTGTGTATTATCCCTGTACTGTGACATCACTGTGTGTATTATACCTGTACTGTGACATCACTGTGTGTATTATACCTGTACTGTGACATCACTGTGTATTATCCCTGTACTGTGACATCACTGTGTGTATTATCCCTGTACTGTGACATCACTGTGTGTATTATCCCTGTACTGTGACATCACTGTGTGTATTATCTCTGTACTGTGACATCACTGTGTGTATTATCCCTGTACTGTGACATCACTGTTTGTATTATCTCTGAACTGTGACATCACTGTGTGTATTATCCCTGTACTGTGACATCACTGTGTGTATTATCCCTGTACTGTGACATCACTGTGTGTATTATCCATTTACTGTGACATCACTGTGTGTATTATCCCTGTACTGTGACATCACTGTGTGTATTATCCATTTACTGTGACATCACTGTGTGTATTATCGCTGTACTGTGACATCACTGTGTGTATTATCCCTGTACTGTGACATCACTGTGTGTATTATCCCTGTATGTCACATAACTGTTTGTTATCCCTGTATGTCACATAACTGTGTATTATGGCTGCACTTTGTGCTACTTCCTTTTGGTAGCAGTGTCCCTTTAAAGGACACTTGGTTAGGAACCCAATTATAGCGCATTATTTATTCAGCACCAGGTGGTTTATTTATTTATACGGACACTTAGACTCAGATAAGGGAGCTGCTTCTGTGATATGAGACTGATCTTTCCAGCTCTCCACTGTTTCCTATAAGATCAGGTTCCCATTTCCACAGGACAGGTAAGATAATAGCGCTCCCTCCCCAGCCTGGGGTTTAAACTAAAACACACACAAGGGAAGGAAGGGCGACTCAAGATAACAACAAAGATGCTGAGAGATTCATTCTAAATCCTTGGTGATCAAAGATCGCAGGAGCCCAATACAAAAGAATTTCATGAGAACCTAAGGGGGAGTCGTAGCAGCCGCGTCCTCCTCATCCTCTCGTTATATGATTTCTTCATAGAAACAGAATACTGCGCTCTCATAGAGAAGAAAATGAGCCACAATTCACTCTAACAAAAGCATCTGTCCTACTTGTTTAGATTCTCCGAGGCTTTGATGTGACGTTACGAATATCCCCATGGTTTTACCTTTGACTACCCTGATTTAAGGTTAAGTTCAAAGGAGAACCTGCCCGTGTCATTATCGAAGGAAAATCTTTGAAAAGTTACAACCATCGCCTCCTGTGAATCGACAAAAACATACAAAGAAAATTGCATAGACATCAACTCCCTAATGCAATGCTATTATCGAAATTGCTTCTTTCCAATAGTCAAATACTAAACCGTAGGTGATGTCCGAAAATATGACAAAAGTATTGGGGGCCTGGGGTCCGTCAGTGGATATATAACATTATTTTAATTATGAGACAGTAGTCAGTCATAGGATGTTACTAGGGATGATCGGTGCAAGCACCAATCATGGGTGTTACCAGTGGGGGAAGGAGCCAAACGTCGGGGACCAGATCCCGCTCATAACTAGTATTTGCCTAATCACACACTCAAAGGGGCAGCACATTGGCTTAGTGGTTAGCATTACAGCCTTGCAGCGCTGGGATCCTGGGTTCAAGTCCCTGGGTCAACATCTGCAAGGAGTGTCTATGTTCATTCCATGTTTGCGTGGGTTTCCTCCATTTTACTCCCACATTCCCAAAACATACTGGTAGGTTGATTAGATTGTGAGTCCCATTGGGGCTGTGTAATCTGTGTGCCCTATATACACAAAGAATTATTATTATTATTATTATTAAGACATATCTTTGCTCTTTCCTCACTTTTCTTTCAAAGTCATAGCCCTCTGCTACCGCCGAAGAATCTGTAACAAGTCAGGAAGCCTCTGGTTCACCATACAAAAATCACACCCTGAGGTGTGATCCTTACGATTACCAGCCCCTTTTGCTTTTCTAGAATGAACACCCTGCTTAGAGACTTTGGTTGTCTCAGATGTTTCCTCCAAGAGCAGTAGTGTCTCAAACTACTAGTTGAGCTCCGATAGACTTTGGGACTCTTAGATGGGCCAACCTCGAATGGGTAGTTTTAGATCCGACATAGTCTATGACCAAAGTCCAGGGAATTCTGAGAAGTTGTTGACACTTTCTAGAAATGAAGAGGGAATTAGGCATCGGAGGAAAGATCCAGAAGTTTGAAAAAGAGGACACCACCAAAAAAAAAATGTATGGACCAGAGGTTAAGTTTAAATGACAACCCAGATGTAGCACCATGGAAGCTTGAAAAACAATTTGTCCTCCTCTTTTGTTTGTGAAGGCCTTGGTTGAATTATCTACCCTAGTTTGCTAACATTGCATGACCACTAAAAAAAATTTGTGTCAGTTTCTGTTATAACCATTAGACATCTCCTTCATCTGAAGAAGAACATACTCCAAGGAGCACAGACAAAAACTCAATATAAAGCATATAAACAAGCAGTAGAAGATAAAGGTTACTACAGATGTTCGTCGTAATCCTCCGACTACCACATGGCACCTCTAATTGAAGTTGACGCAATGCCATAAAAATCATTGGATTCAAAAATAAAACACAGAAGAGACAAAACACCTCATGAATCAAAGACAACAAATGAAGCATCACTGACGTGGATGAGAGCAGATATCTCATAGATACGAAGGAAATCAGTGACACAATTTACACTGCACAGACGTTCCTGATCAGCTCACATATCCTCAGCTTTTTAAGGAATTCCATTTAGATAAGATTCCCCTACAAGGTGCTCACAACAGGAACTGCACTGGTCACGGTGATGAAACGTGACTTGTCTTAAAGTGGCCAAACATGTTTGTTTAAAGTTGATCAAAACAGATTTCAACCAAAATCATTTGCCTGGTGAAATGAAGAAGAGATCATCAGCAGACCTTCACCATGTATCAAGAGATCTTATGTTAAAAATATTTTACAAAAAATGTTTCCGTAGAGGAATGTTCACACAAATATCATTTGTCTATCACCTACTTTTAATGATTTTAAAGTTATAATTTCTAAAATGTGTTTGGTATAACGATTGTTCACCAGATGACCATTTGTTTAGTAGCTCTTTAAACATCAACCCAGTCCAAACACGAAACTTCAGTCTACCTTGTTTATGTTCATGATGGAAGTCACCATGCAGTGCTTGGTCCGTAGCCTGAAAGATCCAAACAACGTTTGAGGGATACCATCACATCACTGTTTTTTTTATTTAGCAGAACATGGCTTTGGTTCAATCTTTTTTCCCTCACCGTTCTGTATGATGGTTCTCCAGCTTTTTTTTGTTAATCTCCCGAAGAGCAAATCTACATGGTCATACAAAGTGACACAGTAATACAACACAGTTGGGTTGAAAACTCCAACAAGGAGATATATCTCAGTAGGTAAATCAATGAACTTAGTGGAAGAGGTCAACGGAAGTATGAGTGGACATACTGTAGGTAGAACTCCACAACGGTCCTTCAGTTAAGGACAATCAATCACCAACACATCTAATGTAAGATTTACTTACCCGGTCCATTCGTGATCCAGCGGCGCGTTCTCTGCGCTGGATTCGGGTCCGGCCGGGATTTATTAAGGTAGTTCCTCCGCCGTCCACCAGGTGGCGCTGCTGCACTGAAGAGTTCACCGAGCCGGGCTGAGTGAAGGTAAGTGCAAGCTCCGCGTCGGGTTTTCGTTCGTCCATGCCCCCCGATTTCCGTCGCGTGCATGCCAGCACCGATGCGCCACAATGCGATCGCGTGCGCCAAAATCCCGGGGCAATTCAGGGGAAATTGGCGCAAATCGAAAATATTCGGGTAACATGTCGGAAAAACACGAATCGGGCCCTTAGTAAATGACCCCCACAGTGGTTTCTTTAAGTGGGTTTGTGAGAGGGCCGTTTTTTAGTCTTTTTTTGGTGGGGTGGAATTTCTTTATTTTGAACTATCCAATGACTCTAGGTTGGATTTTAAGCCTTTCTGTCCTATGTAGAGGTGGCTTGAGTTAAAGAACTGGAGTTAAAATTCATGACAATTTACAACTCTGCTTGGCCCATCTTTTACAGCACATCTGCTATAAAGTTAAATGAACATTTCCTTTCTGGCTGGGTCTGTGTACATGTTTGCATCAAATGCTTGTAGCTGACACCTTTGATCTGGCCAGTAAGTGATGTGCTCCTCGAGAGCTTTTACAGTTAAGCAAGAGGAAAAGATAGCTTGAAGGGTGCTAAAAACTACTGTCATTACATGAGGACAACCCATCCTGTGCGTTTCATCAGCGCTATGTGTCAACAACATGTGAGGTTCCTATTTTTTATTGTGCGCTTATAATTTCCACATTCTGCTCCCACATTAAAGGGAATTTTCTGATAGCAAACCAAAAAATGTCAAATATGTAAATACTTCATTTCCAGAAAAAACACACACGGTAATCTATCAACATTACATAAAGGCAGCTTCTATGTAGTTCAAACTGGATTTAGTAATTTGTAATGAGGTGTATCAACTCTACCCATCTATTACTTCATCGGTAGCTGGAATTACCAGGGGAAGCCATTGCCAGCCATTTATTCCCCCTCCATTCCTCCAATGGAAACTTGGTACTACAGGCGGTCCCCTACTTATGCACACCCAACTTACAGACGAACCATAGTTACAGACGGACCCCTCTGCCCACTGTGACTTCTGGTGAAGTTCTCTGAATGCTTTACTTTAGTCCTAGAAAGCAACAATCAGCTGTAAAGTGTCTGTAATGAAGCTTTATTGACAATCCTTGGTCCAATTACAGCAAAAATTCTCACTGGGGCAAAATTTTTTTGCGTCTGGATCTACAATTATAAAATATACAGTTTCGACTTACATACAGATTCAACGTAAGAACAAACCTATGGACCCTATCTTGTATGTAATCCGGGGACTCCCTGTATATTGCATATGCAATAATGGAATCTATGCAATTGCTCCTGATCAGGAGAGTCCCATAATGTGGGATGTAGCCAATTCTCCTTGTCTAATTGTGAAAAACATACTACTATTTCAAGAACTGCTTTGAACTACTTGAATTGTACTTGGCATCCATGGGACACTGATACAGCGCAGGGAAGAATATGCTCTTTGTTCAGCAATTTTGAAGTTTGCATTAAAGGAACCCTCAGACATAACTTTCCTTGGGGCCTGGGAAATTCCAAATCTGCCCCCACATATACTATATGGATGGCTTGTAAATGGAAATCTCAATAAAGTTTCCACCCTCATTGATCTTACTATTCTCTAGCCTTGCGTTAAAGATCTTGTCTGGTGTTGTGCGGCAATGTTCAGGTCTATGCCAAAACTTGGAGGTACCAATCCCCAAACATAGAAGCAACTTCAGCCAGTAGTTTTTGTTTGGCATTCGGCTTACCCAGGGCATTAATACGTGATCAGTGCCACGAGTAAGTGCGTGCCGGTGGTGAATGCAAGCTGCCATTTTCTTGTGAAAGTGGTGGCACGCAGGTGTTACCGGTGGGGGTCAGTGTTCAGAATGGATCTGCTCATCTGTAATCACGTTCAAATGCTGACTAATGTACCCAATAAGGATATCAAGCCATTGCTTAGTGACCAGAGTTTAAGGGGAACCACACAGATGTCAACAAAATGCCAATATAATTTAGAACAAAAGACTTCTTGCTTTGAAGTGGAGCTATGCATTATGGGGGACCCAAACATAACATTGCTAGGACTCCAAAAATGTTGAAACCACCCCTGCTAGTTAAATCTGTGGTGGTCTACTGCACCAGGGACCTATGTAAAAATGGTATCCTTATGGACAAACTATCATCGTTTAGGATGTTAAACAGGCACAATTAGAATTCCTATTAAAAAATTTTGGTAAATTTTATTATCTTACCCATGGTCATTTATCTTATCACTGTTTGTTTTGGCTTATTTTTGCCTGTAATTTATCAATCTCACTTTTTCCTTGTGTTAAATGTTTTTTTTTTCAGATCTCTTTTTGTGACAAATGCCTCAAAAATGTTGCACAAATGTCTCAAATCATTTCTTTCCATTTTCTAAGTTTTTCTCGAATATGGTTTAGTCTGGAGTTTTTTGCTCCAAAAAATGTGCAAGTTTTAGACAGTTTGAAAAGATTAATGTCATTTGCGACATCTAGCACATGTGGAATAGAAGATAAATGTGTCTTACTGACAATAAACAAGTACATGTTTCAAAAAGTTCCCAAAAAGCTGCAAAAATGTCAATGCGCAAAAAAATAAAAATAAATAAATAAATGATTACCTATTTTTTTCACACTTTTTGCTATAATTTTAGTAAACACCAATGAATAACAAGTCACTTTGGGGCAGTTTTGCAAGAACCAATAAAAATGAATAGACAGAATAAGACAGAAAAGTAAAACCAATTATCAAGACAAGAAAAGCCCTAAAATCTGCAGAAGCAAAAAAAAAAAAACAAAAAAAAAAAACTAGGTATAAAAGGTATAATAACAATGTATGGTCACATAATTAACTAAAATAAAGTGTCTGCTCCTTTTAAGTTGACACAATAATATGAATGAGTCCATTTTAATGGAGCCTGCTGAAGGAGTAAATTTGGTCAAACATGGCAAATTGTCAGCTATAAATTAGATGATGTAGAGATGTTGAGTGAAAATTCACAGGAAAGGCTTTTTCATAAAAGTTTGGGTTATTAAAGAATAATAAAGCAGCTGGGGATTTCATTCTGAATCTGTGATGGACACACTCCAGAGCAGCAAGCTCAGCTACCGCATGTCCTGAGTCACACCAATCACTTCTAACAACACATGTAACATATTAACAGGCCAGTAATTAGCAGACATTCCTCCCAGCTTCCCTCCCGCACACGGCTTTTCCTCCTCCCTCTCGGTTTTATTACCTTTGATGATTCACATTAGCTCCTAGCATCCACAGCTCAGCTCTTCCCACTACAATCAGGCTGTACACACACTTCTATAGAAATCTGTTTGTTAGAAAGAGCCCTCAACTACAAGCTTTTCACAGGTTGTCTTCGTTGTTGGTGCCCCCAACAATCAGTGATGACATGTGGGTAAACATGATAGTATGTTGAGAAAAGTGTAGAAGTAAACATGATAGGAAGTAGTGATGAGCAGATTCGGACCAAAATGATCGGCAACGTTCGAGTCCCCGAATCCAGACTTCAGCCAGAAGTTCAGGTTCAATGTTTTGGTCCACATGGAAAAGCTGGTTGTTCGCCCGTCGACCAGCTTCTCACACTCACCACTCACACCCTGCACCGATCACGGGTGTCAACCTTTTAAAAGTCGATGGCATGTGCACACGTCCATTTTTTCCTAGGATTGTTGTTCCCAGATGACGTCACTTGGATAGATAAAACTAAGGGAAATGGCTGCCCTCATGCCCATAGCATTTAAAGGATGAACACCCTGTGTTAGCAGTGTATTCAGGTTCCTGAACCAAACTTTAGTTTCAGGTTTGTCTGAACTTGCCAAACCCTACTTGGACCCAGCTCATCCCCAGTGATTTATCAACAGGTACCCTACGAATTATGCCTCATTCACACTGCCGCATGGGGGACGTATATATGTCCGACGTATATACAGCCGATATACGTCCCCCATAGACGGCAATTGGCATACGGCACCCAAGGGGAGCGGTACAGTGCCGCACACGTGCGCCATATATACCTATGGAGAGGGGCGGGGGTGAGCAGCGCTCACCTCCTCCTCCTCTCCCCGCGCGGTGCTGTGTGCCCATCGTGCTACGGTACGGCGGGCAACAGCAGTGTGCATGTAGCCTTAATCAGTATCGATAGAAAGTAAAAATATGGCTGTGTAATATACAGATCTGCTGGGTTCTTTAGGAGAACAATGTACATATGTTCTCAGACTGGCTCATAGATATTGTATGTATCCAAAATAATTCAACTTAGAATTTCCTCGTAGACTATTATATTCTAAAGCATGCAAACTATTGAAAAGATTCCTTCAAATACTCATTTATTTTTGCCATATTGTACTAATTTTCTTTTCCCGAAGATAAAGGACATACTGGTGAAAAAAAACACTGTACTCAAACGTGACTGCCAAATACACAAATGCTACAAAAACAACATAAAACCAAATTCTGTGTATGTACTTTTTATATCTTCCTATTGACCTGTAGGAAAAAGACTTCTGGACAAATTTTACACTGTTAGTTTTATTACAAGAGTCACTGTAGATTTTACACCACATGTACTGCGCGGGGGAACAACAATAGCGAAAATGCACAAAAAGATTTGACATATGTCATATTCAACAATTTCAAAAACTATAGGGTCCTATATTCACATATACAGACTATCGAAACCAATGGAATCAATGTCCCTATGCAAAAACATCCAAATACAAGTAGTTCCACTAATAAAAATTTTAAAAAAAAAACAATAATATTGGCAAATTTATTTCCGAAATACGGTAATAATTTTATGCTGTCAACGACCCTTTTCTAAAAAAAATACAGCTGGGCATGGTAGAAATTTGTTATATGGTCATTTCAAAAGAACAAAATTTCTCATGCACTTGTGTGACTTTGACAGAATGCAGTACAGTATACCTTAAAAAGCACCACAGGGTCATTCAAGGTAAAATGAATTCCAAGTATTTTGTGGGATATCTTGGGAAACTGTATACTATAACCACTATACGATAGCTCTAGGTGTCTAGTAAATCCAAAAATAGGTTTAGCCCAATTTCCTGCTACCCTTATCATGTGGTACTCTGGTTGCTGATATAAGAACCGTTCTGGTTACATATAGTATAAAAAGCTTATTCACACACCAAATTTTTCAGAGGATTATCTTTTGGCAAAATCCATGGCACAATTGCTCTCCCCTTGAAATCAATATACCCATGAAAGCAAAATACAAGTCAACTCCCTTATATTTTGGGTATAATCCAGATGGATAACACTCAGCATTTAGGGCATTTTGGACAAAATTAATGTCGGAAAGCCCAACATCAGATTTTGACCAGGTTTGACTAGTAAATGATGGGTCAAAAACAGCCATATGAATGTATACTTAGAAAGAAAATTAGCTCCTACCCTACATAGGATACCACCAACTTACATGGCGACTTAAAGATGATTGGGAAAAGTTTTTGACAAAGTTTTCAAAAACATTAGGGTAAATCCCTGTTTGTATATACAGCACACATCATATAACTTTACATGCTATAAAAAGAACCAGTCTTTGATATGTCTTTGGAAATCATCATTTCCTTTGTGAGGCCACAGCAAGATTACAGATAACCTAAGAAGCAGTACAAGAAGTCATTATTCTTCCTTTCAGCCTTTCAGTGGTTGTTATAGATGGTCTCCATATGCAACTCTTGAACACCTTAGCAATTGGCAGCTATTAACCTCTTTCCCAATCTTGCTTTGGGAAAGGTCATGGTACTTCACTGAAGTAACAAATGACATCCTCTAAACCATGGTCCAAGGTCACTACTGCTTTTATTGACTTGCCAAGGGCTCACGGTCTGATAAACCCTAAACTGTGGCTCGAAGTTTACAATTAAGAAAAAACTTCAAGATGATCAATCAGAGCAGATGGAAAAAATTGCTTCTGAAATCTAGACAAAATTAGAATGGAGACACATTTATGGTCACAAAAGAAGTTCTGTTCCATCACCAAATGGCAGAACAGGAACCATGCACTCAGTCACTTACGAGACTTCTGAGCTTCCTTGACAGAACGGTTATGAAGAGTTGACTTCCTAGTTACATCTGGAGAAAAGATAATATTTAGAACATTTGTTTCCCAGGGACATTTCTGAAGAAAATCACAAAGTTGACTTGTTTAAAAATGTTTTCTTCATGAGCAGAGAACGTTGTCCGTGCCAATAAGTGATACAATGGAAGCCTGCAGAGAACATCTGCGAGGTAGAGAAGCTGGCAGAGAAGTGATGGTTTGTACTGTCATTATGACACATACATTGACAGGACGTTCACATTCCTAGACCCATTCATCATTGGAGATCCAATCCTCGGGTCAAGACTGGACATAGATAGATGACCATCTCATAATCTCATATATGACTTTGAAGACCAACACGAGTGCCAACACGCTCTAGACATATAGAATTGTTGTCTCCAAGTCTAAGTCTTAAAGTTTGTTACCTGTCCATATGTACACAGAAAATTCACTTCTAATAGAAAGGTCAAATTCTCAACAGACTTCCTTTAACATTACTCATTTTAGTCATACATTATAAACTCTGACCAGTTCCTTTAAGAAGACCAGTCCCCTTCAAAGGAAATCTACCAGCAGGATTCAGTAATTTAAACCAAAGACTCTTACATGCTGATATGTGCTCTCTTAGTCAGGATCCGCTCTTATTTTACTTACTCATGCTTAAAAAATGCTAAAAAAATGTCTTTTACAATTATGCAAATGAGCAAAGCCTGAGGGGCTCTGGGAAGTGTCATTCTGTTTTTGGCAATTCCCGTGCATGTGTGGTTGTGCATGTGTGGTTGTGACATCAGCTCAGGGCATTGAAGCCAGAACAGGACAGTATATTTGTAATTGGCCGATTTGAAGCATGTGTTGAGTCACATGCTTGTTACATCACTCAAGGTCCTATTTTTTGCATTCCTCTACTACTGACATTTCCAACAAGACTCCTGTCCCTCTAGCTGTTCTATACAGTTTCCCATGGTAACCAGAAAGCATGGCAAATGGAGATTAGCCTAGGTGAACCTTTTAGAGTCCGAGTGCCCAAACTTCAACAAAAAGCCACTTATTTATAGCAAAGTGCCAACACAGCAATTTAAGCAGTAATTTATTTCTCCTTGTTCATTGACAACTTTCAATCCTTCAGCCTCCTAAGGACGCCAACCCAGTTGAAAGGAGGAGGGAAAATTAATCTATCATTGTAGGAAGATTCTGCAGGAAGATTCTTTGAGTCCTGCCTGGTAAACTTCATTCTCGGGCGATGGCCTGGGTGCCCACAGAAAGGGCTCCGAGTGCCACCTCTGGCACCAGTGCCATAGGTTCGCCATCACTGGCCTAGGGGGTAAGGTCAAACGTCTGCTAGCTGATACACACCTGCAGATAGCTAATTAGAGGAAATTAGAGAATTGCTTATTTTTGCAGAGTTAGGCAAAAGTTTTTATGCTTACAGTTGTACTTTAAAGCAAGCTTAACCATTCAACAAAGTTTGCATAAATCAATTCAGACTAGATTCCACAGTAGCAGTATTTTTTCTAAGAAGAGAAAGAGGAGAAAGAAGCAATTTCTTCTGATAAGATAAATTACATAGTTTCCTCTGTTTGCTCATACTATTCATTTAAAGCTTGTTGAAAAGTTGCTGACTAATTATTACATTTGATTCTCATTACATAATACGAATAAACAAAGTCAAAGTCAAAGAATTTGGTGCTAAAATAAACCTAGCAATATAAAGGAGGTACAGGTTATACACACAATGTATTGAGGCCATGATCTGAACACAGAAATTGTAGGCAGATCACAGTCCCCATAGAGCTCTACTACACCCATTCATGGGGTGGTAAGTACCATGACCAAGCCATTCAGATTTCAGAGTTTTGTCCAGGTTCTGACCAAGGTGAGGCCTAAAACAATGTTATTTTTTTTAAGTACAAGTTTATGACATTCAAACAGAAAATCGCCAGCTCAGCATTTAAGCTGTAGATTAAGACCAGCAGATATTTTTTTCATTTCACACCTTTTTCAACTTTATAGTTATGCAAAATCTTTTACACGTATGACCCACGATGACCTATTCATCAGAAATAGCTGATTCACTGTGTCAACACAATAAAAAAGTTACAAACTGCTTTAACATACAATGTTTTTATAGTCTGAATTATGACATTTGCAACCGGTGACACAATTTATACATTAACACCAACTCAAGTTCCCCAAGCATGTACTTCTCTTTAAGGTATTCTATCTTAAAGGAAATGTGTGGTCTACAGATCTGAAGATAAAAACATCTATACAAAGGCTTTGCAGCTCCTTGAAGCACATCTCCACACTGCGCCCCAAAAGCTTCATTGTTTGTGCTTTGACTCGCTCTGTATCACACTGTGCTCCTAAGTAGTATATACCATTCACACCACAAGTGACCCCATGGGCCTTTACATATATCACATGGTGCTCCTAAGTAATATGTACTACTCACCCCACAAATGACCACACGGACCTTCACATATATCCTAACCTTCATACAAAAACTGACAGGAGAATGGTGGTGACCCATTCAAACCTTTACCTATTAATCTAAACATAAGGAGTCTAAAATACCTTCCCTAACTTTGGAGGATCCAGCAAATTTGAATACTATATCGACAGCTCATTGATATAAATGTAATCTATGTAATACTGCATTTTGCCTGTAGGGGAGCTGTAGTAAACAATTCCCTCCAGGTTCTCTATCATATCACCACTGACTGCTGAAAGGTCCAGCAGTGGCACACCATTATTTTAGGGGTTTGTTAGCATTTGGGGGTTTAATATGTGATACAATCCAATCACAAAAGTGATTTTTAAAGTGTATGCTTTATTCATAAGTTTGAAGGGAGGAAAATTTCCAAGAATAGACCCAACAGTTCAAAAATTGTTATCTCATAGTGAGGGGTCCTAAATTGGATCTGTTTAATTATACTTCAGTGTATTGTAATGGACTTTTTCGTCCTGGCATGGTTAAATACGTCATAGAGGTCACACACAGCCATTGTTCCACTGCAGGTAATTTTGGTATTTCATTTTTGGGTTAGAGGGTAAAAATACACATCCTATCAAAATCTTTTTATCATAAAAAACAAATGTCTTCCCTCAGGCGGTTTTTATTGTTGCACAGCGGATTGTATGTATACACATCACGGCTTGGGCTGGGGGCCAGGATCTTGTAGGGGTTGGATAACGCTGCGCTCAACATGTGGATGATGGCAGTTGCATCTTGTCATCTGCGGGGAACATTATATCATAAACAAAGCGAGGCCGTGCCAGAAGACACAGTTGTGTTCTAGGCTTCGTATAATCACATTTTCACACCACGATTTATTACACGGTCCTGACAGCCTCCAAGTATCCCACCTCGTAGCTCAGCTTTAAGCATTATTACGCATTAGGCTGCCTTATCTAATTCATTCTGCTCAACAAATTCATTACTCTGTGGTTCAGGAGCTTTTCCGAAACCACATGTGCCGGGTTGCCCACAATTCCCGTCTTCATACCTGTGCTTTGGCAGCATGATGCAGGTAGCAGAAACACAATCTGCCTTTTATAGCATTTTCTTGGCTTCTCCTCTGATGACACAGACAGGCAGCTCTTTGACGCCATGCCCAATGCTTTTTACTTGCATTGCTGCCCAGCTATTGTTCCAGTGGATTACTGGAAATGCAGTGTTTTGGAGCCAGGGAAGCTTTCAGGCTGTGTTCTGATCAACACGAGGTTCTTGGTGTGACTTCCAATTAGGAACAAACACTTCTACCCCCATCTGCCATGGCACTGCAGCCTGTGTGGTCCAGAGAGTCAAGTGCCATGCCGTATAATGACATAATCAGATTTCACTGAATTATTTTCAGGCATGTTTAAGATATGAGTGATGATATCTTGTGTCCTCTGTTTTTGTAGATTTTCAAACAAACCAAAAACCCACAGTGAAAACAAATCTGTTAGTTACTCATAAATCCTGAAGTGGAAACTCATTCACTTTGACCACCCCATGTTATCCAAATTCTCAACCTCCTTACAAGTGACTGACCATGACATAAACCTACAACATTCTAGAACATTCCATATGGTAAATTATTCCATTCTGATAAAATCTTCAACACATAATAGTTTAATAGTCACCGCTGGCAGACAGGGGCTCATTTACAAGGGTCCGAAAGCCGCAAATGGGGGGGGGGGGGGACATGCACGTAAAACAACCTGACTGATTCGGACAAACCGCGGAATTTAAAATTCTAATTGTGTCGCAAGATCAACACTCACATGCACCGGGAACAAGAAGGTGAACTCTAATGGACCTCAGCAGGGGAAGCGACACATGCAGGAAATTGAACGCACGATCTTAGTGAATCACGGCAGCTCCGAATCCTCAACAGACATTCCGGATCGGCAGCATCAACGGAACGCATAAGTAAATGTGCCCCACAATGTCCATCTAGTGTATGGAAGCGTTGAAGATTTGTAGATATCCCAAGTCAAGTTTTATAGCTCAACCATTCATTTACAGTATCGCCATCTATAGTAAAACGTATTTACATATTTAGCTGTATCCATTGTTACAAGCATTGCAACCAGTGGGGCAAAATGCTAAGAAAGCTGCCCATAGACTTTGACTCAGATGGTAGATACTTACTGATTGTACTAGAAAGAGAGGTTTATGTTCCTTTTTGTGGAGAAATTATTTGCATATGTTTTTTTTCCCAAGGAGCATTGCTGACATTAGTATAACCCTATACTCAACAGATACCCATATACCCTATGCTGATGATGGGCAAGAACCCCCCCCCCCCATGGGTCCTCTACAATTTTTTTTTGAAAAATATATTCCCTTCCCTTTGACATCATCCATGAGATAAGGTAGGCTCCCGTAAAGAGATATCACTCCCAACAGTCCCAGGCCCGTTCTCTATTTGGAGCCTGCAAGGATGCCATTAATTCATATTTCAAGGCTCTTTCCTAGGTACGACACTGACTCACATGATATCTCTACCTATTGGTGGTACTAATGGGTCTGTGACGTCAGGATTTTTTAAAAATTTTGTGCTGTCATGGGAACAAGGATTATCAATAAAGCTTCATTACAAACACCTTATTGCTGATCATTGCAGCCTGGGACTTAAGGAAAGAATCCAGAGAGCTTCACCAGAGCTCACAGTAGGCAGAGAAGTCTGTCTGTAAGTCGGGTGTCCATAAGTCAGGGATCGCCTGTATTTATTTCATTGATTCTTTCTCTCCTTATGTAGATGTGACGTGATGCCAGGTAAACAAAACTGACAAACAAATTGACATCAACTTTAATAGAATTTGGTACTAAATACCAACATTTTTAATAGACGTGGGATAATAAGATAACAATGACCTTTTTTGGTAACAAAGAAAATAGTTGGTATTATGAATTGATCCAGATTCCCAATGTAATCTCTTGGGTGGTCCGACATCTGTAACAGCCCCAATAATGTTTTTGTCACTTGTTAAGCCACTTGTTTCCCTTAAATAAGAAAGATGGGGGATACATTTCACAAATTGTAATAGTTCTCAAACCTCCCAAATAAACGATAGAAGAAAATTAGGATATCTGTATAGTCTTTTCATAGTTTTTCTGCTGATGAAACATGTGGCCGATATCTGCCGTCGGCATCCAATGTTTAGAAGAAATCTACTTCTGCCTTATACAAGCCACTGATTATTATGTATATTCTATACTTATTACTGATTATTGTCACAAGTGCTAGTAATATAAACCATAGAGTACATACGATCGGCCCCGTAACTACATCACTATCAATTACAGGACCCGCGTTGTTTTATTTTTGTAACCAAAAATCTTTCACTTTCAACAAGTCTTTGGAAAGTCACCTAAACCTTTGTCTTTCTACAAGGTTCCTTCCACCAGTCATAATGTAACACTACAAATGATAGATTACACATGCAAATGTCATGGTTACATGTTTATTTAAGGAGGGTAGGTTTTTTTTTTTTCGTTTCTGGAAGGTCATGCTTCACACACTTTGTAAAATAAATCCAAGGCTTTGACTCAATTTTAGCTTACTCCCAAATGTTAACACAGGAAAGCTTGTGGAAACATAATATTGTGTATGATGCCCTCGTTCTCACATGCTAAGTCATTAATAAATCAAATAAACATGGCCATCCAGCGAGAGGGTCCCGTAGAGGTGGGTAGTGTGCGCTGACATGAAAGTGCCGTGTACGCAGGAAGGGCTTGAAGTGTAGTCTAGCCAAGAGGACCTTTCCCCCATAACGTTTCCCGAACTACTTCTCACATTCTCACAACATGGTCCATTCTACATATGGAATTAACCAGCTCAATTTTTGCAGATTCCAAATGGTTTTTATCTTTAGCCTATAAAGTTTAGCCCCCACCTAGGTACATAAGATGAAAACGGCTTGCTACAACTGATTTCCAGGGCATCTATATGGTATATGTATGGTGCCCTCCAATGCTTCCTCCACTCTCCACCAATGGCAGATGTCAGGGGGAGGTGACCGTCAGGCATACTAGAATTTAACTACTTGCTTTTGTTATCCAAAGATAAACCATTGCCCATCATGTGGACCAAGGATATGGAAGAAATATAAAGGGAACTATTGAATTTGTGATTATTCCTACTCTATACGCAAAATGGGGCTCCCAATCTAATCAACCTGTATGTTTTGGAGTGTGGGAGGAAACTGGAGGAGCCAGAGGAAACCCACACAAACACGTAGAGAATATTCAAACTCTTTGCAGATGCTGACCTGGATGGGACTTGAACCCAGGCCTCAAGCACTGCAAGGCTGTAGTGCTAACCACTGAGCCACCGTTATGTACTTTGAATTGGCCACTAAATAGCCCAATTTAAACAATCACCTATTGTGTGTTATATTGCCAATCGGCAAGTGTAATGGGAAGTTTTTACATATCTAAATAATTTCCCATTTAATCATATTTACATAAACACAAAATCTCATTTTTCAAAATACATTTTAAATAAATGTCCTCATAAGGTCTAAATTTCTGAACAGTATATATATGGTGTGCTCTGCTCTATTGTCCTTGCATATAGATTGAGTGATTTTATCATTATACCCCCATTCATTGGGGCTAAACATCTGTTATGATCACAATGCTCACTTGTGCTACATTCATACTGGAGACTTGATGACCTTTGTTCCCATCAATGGTTCCCACCTTTGGTCCAAGTCGTCAGATATCCATCTGTTGTACAATTAAATTTTATTGTAGAGAAAACATTGATTTTATAAAAGGAACTGCAACTAAAGCAACTAAAAAATTTTAGAGAGTGCATAGAGAGGCATTTCTGTTACACTTTCAACATTATTACGTGGTTGCAACTCAGTGTTCTAGAGCTGTACCAAATGGAACCTTGCTATCAAGTCATATCTACATTTGGCAATACACTTTTGATTCTTGTCCACTAAACCTGGTGATTTGAAAAAGACCGGAAAACCATTTCATTAAATATTGGGTCCGATGTGATTCTTTCATTCTCATGTGAGATAACCCACCACCAAAGATGTCTGGCAATGACTTATTCCTCTCTTCCTATGCAGAACACATGCAAGCACTTTAGTGTGTTAAAGAGTATGGCCAACTTAGAAAGAGTCAAGCCTACAACTAGTACTACCAAATATACATGTGTTTTACAGATCTGACGCCCCGATTACAGGCTCTAGCTGGCACTTTAACAGTTAAGAAAAAGACAATTTACAGGGGTAAGTATTTCCTTCTGTGGTCTTCTCCAGCGCTAATGTCCGGAAGGCAGTTAATAGGCCCCAGAACTAGTTATAGAGAAATGGGATCTACATTCCCACTAAGAAATAGAGGAACCAAAAGGGCAACCAACAGCAAAGAGAAAGCAGCAACATAGATTATGTAATGTACGACCGTTCGTGTTTCATATTGTGACGAGAACGCGAGCCTCCACCTAATCTATAAAACAGATGACGAGGTTTGATGTTGTATCACAACCTGGCCTTTGAGTATGCAATAAACTTGCAGGACAAGACATTTATTGGACATTTCCAGGAAGGAATTACTATAATACCTAGAAGGCATCACAAATATTATCTAATATTTACTTTAAGCGAGAGGAGCGTGTACATTCCACATGTGTAGTCATGGCTATGCTAAGACTGTATATATAATATATACTATAGACATAATTTAGCATGTATAATAATCAGCTAATAAAAAAAATGCATCTTCGAGGCTGATCTTTCGCACTTTATACAAAGTCTGTGGGAAATGTATTCCCTATGGATATGAACCCCGTTAACTACAATAGGACTAGGACATCCACAACAGAAATCCATGGGCGAGCCTAATAATATACAGGGAGAAGTCACATAAGGTCTTTCTCATCTTATTTTGGAATATTATCTATCTACGCATATATTGTAACTGTGGATCCTACTTTAATATTAAATGATAAGTAGAATAACATGTTGCATGAATGAAGCCTACTAAAAAGATTAGCCCTCCCGTCTAGTAATACAATATGAAAAGGGTTATCTTATGGAGGTTTCCTAAAAAGTCAGTACAATTCAATTCAATTTTAATTTTAATTTTGCCAAATCCTGGAGGTGGATCCTAACATAGAAAGTTTAAAGAGCCTCAGTGGGCCCCTTTGCAGTGAACTCACATGGAAGCATTAAAAATTCTGAAACTAAAACAATCTCCTGTTCCCTAAAATATTCCCTAAATTATCATATCAAACAGCCCCCTCATGGTTATTTTATAAGCCCCTCTCTCCCTACGGATTCATTATATACAGCCTCTCTTAACCCCATGAGGTTACAGCCTTATGAGGTTCCCCCCAGCAGCTCTAGGCCCCGGGACTTGCCCAAGTATGCCCAGTGCTGGCTCCGGCCCGAGAAGAATCCAAATACAGGAGCAGATTGTAGTATTTGCCAAGGTTAGAAATACAGAAGTGTCACAATAATGGTGTTTCACCCATCTTCATTTATGAAATAGGAAGTCATTAAAGAGTGTTTTTTCTTCTGGAAGACCATTCGTCAGAGGATAGTCCATGGTAACTGTGGTTTTAATGGTAATTAATCTCCTGCAGGAAAATTGAACAGTTGTGGTCAGTGCTGCCCATAGTTGACCACTGGGATCTCCAACAGCAGGATATCATGATACCAGTTTGTAGTTGGGGGTATTGTTCCCCAAAATGGGTTTGTAAAAAAAATTCACAACCTCTTTAATCATGTGGAATGTTAGATTGATGTCTATTGCCATTTCAGGAACGGGAATAAGCCTCCTCAGATGTTAATCATATCGACAAGAATTCTAGCTACTAATGTGACTCAAATAGACCCTTGTCATCTTAAAAGTGGTTTAAAAACCCATAATAGTGATTTGTTTTTATGAGAGAAAAGTATATAATTGTAAGACAAACATGCGTTGATTCAACATGAGATTTCCTTCGTATGTAAACCACTCGCAGATCCAAATGACATATAGCCGTGACTTTCCTCTTCCAGGTCTTCATGAATAGGAGACCTACAAAATTAGTTTGAGAAGGAAGAAAGAGGTTGACAAGCCAAAAAGAATTTAGTAAGCTATTTAGTATGTGAGGAATGGTTTTCATTACGCTTAAGTGAATTAGGCTGTTTCCTTTAAGCAGGAGAGATTAACAAGCTGCCCTCCACCGCCTTTGGGATTTTGACACTTTTAGTGGCTTGTGACATATGACTTGTGAACGACAACCTTCCTCTTGAGGCTAGAATGGCTTCTACTTCCATGGGGTAATCAACCATTTCACAGGCTACAAGTTCTGAAGGTGTGGGGAAAATTAGGCAAGACAATTCCCATTTTTTCATGGTGGTTCTAGGATCTGGTTCATGATTCGAGAAAAAAAATAGTCAGTGAAAACCAACTATTTCATCTAAAAGGTTTCTAAAGGAAATACCCCAATCCTTTTGTTTTATGTCACACCATTTTGTATTGTCATTCTACAAGCAGCATAACTTAAGGGGCCCAAAATTTGTAGACGGCCCAAAGACCATGTTATCTCCATAACAAGAGACTGGTACTAGTAACAATAGATGATTGTTGGGGGCTTGGTTCAGATTTTGTATCATAGCCCAGAAGTTTTAGTTACACCTCTGAATTTTATCTAAGTTGTACCCTTCTGGGAACTCTTTGTAAGCCTTAAGAGGGGAATAAAATGGTTTAACCCGGCCATAGAAATTAGATAGTATGATATACTTCTCCAGAACACCCAATAGTCATGCTGAGGCTGAGCTTGCATGCAAGGTTTGGTTAAGACAAAGGGCAAAACTAAAAGTGGGGCCCAAAAATAAAACTAAAGTCACAGTCAGTAAGAGGCTCCTAACCCCTGCACAATAATAACACTTTGTAGTTAAACACAGTAGTAGGTAAGTATCTGTAATGTGGGGCTGTAGGAGAATGTTAGATGATATAGACAGATGATAGGAAGATAGATGAAAGATTGTATATATTTATAAATATAAAGTAGATTATATATATATATATATATATATATATATATATATATATATAAATATAGATAGCTAGATAGATGATTGAAGATAGATTGATACAGTAGAAGAGAGATAGAATATTGATAGATAGATAGATAGATAGATAGATAGATAATAGATAGGTAGATAGATATGAGATAGATAGATAGATAGATAAACAAAAATCCACATGCAGGAGGCCTCATTAGGACATGGGGCCCTGAGAAAATGCCCAGTTTGCCGCCCCTAACGTCGGCCCTGCTTGCATGTGTTCTGAATGGGTAGAGGTCATTGACACTTCTTGTGGTAAACCAATGGTTTTGCTACATGAATTCATGAGTAGCAGTCACTACTGGGTCTTGAAGCCTGATGGGGCCTGAAAACATGATTTTAATATACATACAACTTGGTGACTGGCTGACTAGAAACATAATTCTGTAGACTTTAAAATAGCAAACTATGATCAAGTACCCTATCACCAATGAAAGTGGAAATTACACCTGCTGGTTTAACAAGTTTATTTCTGGGCAAATAAGATAATGGAATATTAAGAAGAATATGTATACCCATTGGGAGAGCCAGTGTTGTGCCAGGAGCTCACCAGGAGTTAGTCCTCCATATAATTTCCACGTGAAGACCATGTGAAAGCCACTTTCATTTTAATATTTGTCTTTAGAAAATATTATCAGTAAGGTTTTGTTGAATATTGGTCTTGAATCATCCTAGAAACAGACAATGGACTGGAATCAAAGTGAACTAATTGGGTTTTGCTTTGGGTTTCAAAAATATTGGTATAGTGAGATATATGGAACTGTCTTTGGTTGGTTTGGGCTTTAAACAGTTTTTCTTTTGGACATCTTTAAAAGCTTTGTTCTCATTTAGAACATTTTGTTACATTTTCTTTGCTAAAAATAAATTCAAAATGTTATTTACACCCTAAATGAAAATTTGACACATCAAAAGATGTATCAAAGAACACTATAACTATAATATAAAGGGAAATGATCCCTTTAACTGTGAGTTTACCAAAACTACACAAAAATGATCTTCATGGTTCCCATGATAACCTTGTAGGAGTTAGATTTTTAGCATTATTTATCATAAAAAAACATTTTTTTGTTGTCCACTGCAACCAATCATAGTGCAGTATCCATTCTATTCCACTCCTACAAAATGCAACCCGCAATTTGATTTGTTTCTATTGTTTTCATTGCAATGGGATTGAAGTGCAGAACTGGATGAGGTCTATTTAGGTTTTCAGCCCCAACAATGTTGGTCATTAAAAGCCCTGAGAGTCTTCCTCAGTGATGGTAGATGGTCATAAGTGGACCTGAGTCGAATTCGTAGTGAGTTTGGGTTCTTAGTACACAAATCAGGGCTTCAGTCTGTAACATCAGTGCTATTCTCTACATGCCGTGGGCAAAGCTGCCAATAGCATGTAATTGCTGGTGACATATACGTGCAGCAACTTTACTGATGATCGTTACTCCCCCGTGACTGATGATCACTGCGAAAATGGCAATCACAAATGGTGACTTTGGCCACTGCCTGTGAAGTATAACATTTAAAGGGCTAAAATCCGTTCATAATTGGGTTCGGGTCCGTGAATCTAGACTTTTGGTCCCAGTTCGGCCAAACCGCTTGACCGGAATACTGGATAATGGGAGCAGAAGAATAGAACCTACAAGTCTTTCAGACAACTTCCATAGTGTAAGTGTGTACTTTGGCCCAAAAGAAGCCATGACTTAACCAGTCTCTGACTACAGATTGGGGCTGTCCTAAAACATTGTACGTTTGCCATTTCGAGCTGTGTACTCATTTGAGACTGCAATCCATAACGCTAAGGGTTTAAGCAAAGAGAATCAGGCTCCAGTGCCGTCACCATACTCAAATGGAGTATTATAACTTGGTAAAGGGCCACACTTCAAAATGTTACTCTCTAACACACAGACTGTACTTGTATCTTGCCAGTGTCTGGCAAATTTCCTGACGAGTAAACGCCAATACAGCACTAACTAATTTTAACCGTTCCCTCAGTGATTCTTAAAAAATCTTATGATTCTTCCTTGGCAAAACACATGTCGGACATTATGCATGTGACACAAATCACAGATCCTGAAGTACAAATGATCTCATTTTCAGCAAGAAAATGTTCAAAAACTGGGCACATCTTCAAGGCACAATTCTGACCCTTTTCACATATTTTGGGCATGTAACAATTGTCACCCATAAAAATATCTACTCAGCGGAGTCAAGATGAAGAAATGAAGTTAATAAGGGTTTTATGTTTCTTTCATTGTCTTGTTGTCTGTCATTAATGTTTGTCTCCTTTGACCACATTATGTCACTGTCCCTCTCAGATGTATCCAGCCCTACCGCATTACATAAGAGGATGCAATGACTCAGGCTCCAGCATCCAAGTGCTTTCAGATGTAAGCTCCACCACTGGATATTGTGGCCACAGTCTCCAAACATCTCTTGGTTAGTTTGACACCACTGAAGGTTTTATGGACTGATGACTCTAAATTTGACAAAGCAGAAGACCAAATGTATTTATGCACGAAAAGAATCTTTTTTATCTATGTAAGAATAGTCTTCTAAACAATGTACATTCAGCAGTCGGAGTATAATTTAAAAGTCAGGGTTGAAGAGCAAATTCCAAAACTTTCCATTAGGTAAAAAAAACTGTCTACAAAAAGTTGCTTTCATGTAACAAGAAAGTGGGGCTCATTTACTAAGGGTCCGCGGACCGCGATTCCACCGGGTTTCCCGAATATTTCCTTTTTGCACCGAATTGCCCCGGGTTTTTGGCGCACGCGATCGGATTGTGGCACATCGGCGCCGGCTTGCATGCAACAGAAATCGGGGGCAGGTCGTTGGATTTGCCGTCTGACAGGAAATTGGACGCACAACCTTAGTGAATCGCGGCAGACCCGAATCCTCATCGGTCAACGCACTGCGGGATCGCGACAGGACCGGGTAAGTAAATCTGCCACATTATATTAGTTACCATTATGTTATCATTCATTTCATCAACCTACCTTGGATGGTTGTGCACATTTTGTGCTGCAAACAAAGCAGCCACTGCTGCCTTCTGTTAAATCACACTTAAAGGGATATGTTCCTTCCATTTCAAGTTTTCAAATTACTGGTGGAATGACACCACGTGAGGGACCTTCTCACTCCAATGTTAGCTTATGACTAGCGATCCACTTTTGTCATATTGGATACCCTTCCTTCGCACAGGCACTCCATTGCCATTGGCCGCCTTAACCAAATTCCATCATTTTTCATTGCGATAAGAGTCGATAGAGATGACTGGTTGTAGCATGTTGGTAGGAGAGTGAGAATGAATTTACTGTACTCATAACACTATTACCAAGCATCCTTTTTCCTATCATGGTAGTTTATTAGTCTTAGATAGTCAAAGCACAACCAGGATGGTCATTAGCACAGTAGATACAACAAAAGCAAAAAGGCAATAAAGATAAGATGTTATAAACAGGAAGGGAGGATTAGAAAGTCTTAATAAACTGTGGGATACAGGCAGCTGAATTTTTGGCTGACATCTATTCCTACCAACCTTTCCAGATACACAGTCACAATCAGCTTTGTTAAGTGTGCATGTGCTTCTAATACGGAGAGTAAAGAAAGTCGCTGCCAGATACGTCTGGCGTTGGGTTATATTCCAAAGGTACCAGGCATGTTAATATCCATCACCTAAATACCACATACAACATATCGGTAATTTTTTGGAATTTTTACAAGACCCCACATTTGTCTTCGTCTCATGAATTTTCCATTGATCAAAGAACAGCTAATCGTGGGAGTTCTGCGTGACAGATCCCCACCAATCTAATACTAATGATCTATCCTGAGTATCATAATATCCCCCTTTACCACTTAAGAAGACTCCAATATTATGTTAAATATAGTTACGAGGCCGTGTGAAAAATACTGTGACCCAAGCAACAAGACATCAACCTTCAAGACTTCTACTCTACTTGAGGTGCTCTGAGATTGCAAAACAGACTTTGAAGACCCATGATAAGATATCAGCGATAGGATAAGGACTTTGAAGATCATTGCTTAGATACAGTATCACCTTAAACACTGGAATACTTTTTGAACCCTTTACCAATACAGAACATAAATTTTCTGGACACGCTACAAGGAAGGATTATTAAAATAAAACACATCCTTGGTCATAAAATCCATGAGGAAGGTCCAAACCTTGGAGACAATGATGTAAACCATCGCCTTTACAAAGACATAACTACACCGCCGATGCCATCCACAGCAGGGAAAATCCAGACAATGACGATGAAACTTAACAGACACGCAAGATGCGCAGTGTTTCTTCGGTCACAAGTGCATCTTCAAAGTGCTTTGTTTGACTGGTCAAGTGCTAAGTGACTTGATGACAGTGATCAGTGCTCTCTATGATAAGGTGAACTTTAGTTCAAATGGTATTTGGGAAAGACTCATCATGAGTGATGGAAAGTGATGGGTCTAGCGTTCATTGAAACTGCAATTGCCAATAGACAGACATGTCTTGACCAAAAATCTAATGTTGACCTGTAGAATGCTTTGGACAAATGAATATGATCCAACTGGATCCAAGGCCAAGTTGTCATTGGTGATGGTTCCCATCCTAACTCTGACGCCTAGACTTTTATAACCTGATATTTAGTATGTGGTCAAACCTAATCCTATCAATCTTCCCTTTAAGACTGAGGTAAGATTCGTTTCAGATATCAAAAGAGAGACCCACCTCTCTAAATTTTTGAAGACATAAGGGGAGATGCATCCTTGATGTGATGTTTCGACTAAATACATTGGAGAGGAATCTATTTAGTCTTAATATTCCTCCCTATGGGCACACGGCATGCCATGCAAATAGTAGGCTCCACCCTCTTGGTCTATCCAGACGTGATCTTGGCTAGGTCAGACATGTCTAACTTATTGAAGGTTTTAGATGTAGCTATATTATAGTAAATATGGAAGAGTAGGGCTTTTACATCCCAACCTCCTTGCTCTCCACCATGTCAAAAAGTCAGAAAACTGGTGAAGAAGGCATAGAAGATCTGCCCCATATGTATATCGACAGAAAATAAATGTTGATATGAGGGGTCCACTACTAAGGCTACTAACCTAAAGAAATGATCCAATGGAATACAGTCAACAGCAAGCAACATAGCAAGCATCAAAAAGAGATGACTTTAGATGGTCATCTATTCACTTCATGTCTAGTGCTCTTGATAGGTAGGGAGGTAGGGCTCTCAGAGATAGCATTTCCACCTATAACACATTCACAAAGATCACTATGGGCCAGATGTATCACAGTTGAGGCATTCTAATTTAGTTTTTGCACTTAAATGAGGCGCATTGTTGCGCCTTAATTATCACAAGCTACAACCCTCTGTGAGTTCATGCCTCTTATTAATCACTTGTGAGTCTCAGCAAGATTTAGCATCTGCACTTTACTTTATGCAAAATTTTATATTCGGGCACCTACATGTAAACCTCCTACAAGCTCTTCTCTGCTTCTCTCCCACACCCCAGCATGAGAATGACCCTCACAGCAGCACCCAGGTGTGTGTCACCCAGCACCCAGTGATCTCCTCAGCAGTGGCTTCTCCTGGAGGGGATCCCCCAGTGCTGGTCTCCTGCTGCCCCCCTGTAATTCTGGCCAGTATCCTCCTCAGGAGCAGCTACACGGGGACACTTCTCTGTCCTGTCTATCCCCCGCACACTTCTTTTCTATCCTGCTCTGAGCTGCTGCTTCTGTAGATTATTTGTAAATAGAAGCTCCTGAACTACAAATAGAGGCTACACATAGTGTAAACACTGTCTGAGCTCTGCTGCTGCACTATACAGGTGCTACACTGCTCTGCAGAAGAGCTCAATGCTTGCTTCTCAGTCTATGCAACTCAGTTTTTGTACCTTATTTGGCAGGCCCAACAAAACATCTGAATTGATAGGATAAATGTGGAAAGCATGGTTATTTTTGATGTGCAGCTAGTTTGGTGTTTAGGCACAAAACTGGCGCAAAAACACTGCAACAATATGAAAAGTTGGAAAACGACCAAAAACACAATAGGTACATCCGGCCCAATATTCACAGCCTAACATTGGTATATATCTGCTGACTCTACACATAGCAGCTGTGCAGCTTTTTTTTTTTTTTTTTTAAATTACAAAATGGCACATGGACAAGTCATGTGACCGCCATCGAAATAAGTAGAAACTGACAAAGCCAGCATTAAAAGCTCCAGTGACCCATAGAAACATGGCCCATAGAAAAGGCAATCCTACCATAACCACCAATGTCAAAGTACTCTATCCTTCTGGACTTAAAACGAGGCCCCGCAATAATTGAAATTTTTGTTTCTAAAAGAAAAGCAGATCTTGTTTTTTTTAAAAATGCTCAGGCGTATGTTTTAGTGCTCAAAGAGCTACATTTACATACCAGAATCTCAAGATTTTTAGTCTATTCTACAGATTTATTAATGTATTATCTATACAGGCGGTCCCCTACTTAAGAACACCCGACTTACAGACGACCCCTAGTTACAAACGTACGTCTGGTAATTGGTAATTTACTATACTTTAGTCCCAGGCTGAAATATACAGCTATAACAGTTGTTAAAGGCGTCTGTAATGAAGCTTTATTATTAATCCTGGTTCTTATGACAATCCAACATTTTAAAAATCCAATTGTAACAGAGCCCAAAAAAGATTTGTCTGGAGCTACAATTATAAAATATACAGTTCTGACGTACATACAAATTCAGCTTAAGAACAAACCTACAGACCCTATCTTGTATCTCTAAATTTGCTATACAACTGTATATACTATATTTACTGTATATATCCCTTTAAGAAAACCATTGCGAGAGCTCTACAACGGTGTATGATTCATGTCATATAATTTTCTCTAGTGTATGGTATTTATAAGACCCACTAGACACGACGAGTTGAGCAGATGGTACAGTAAGTCCTAGGCTTTTCTGAAAAAAAAAAATACTTTCATAAAATGGAAATTTTGTTTGAGCCTTAAGATCCCCGTTTAAGTAAACTTCCCAGAAAGCCAATATGTATGTATGTAGAAGAAAATCTGGAATATCCATACATTCTTAAAATGGAAAGCACATTCTTGAGCATCGGGAAGGTTTGGTAACACGGAGATGTGTGCCTTGTGTAACTGTCTATTTAAATCACTTACAACGTAAAAATAGTAAAGTGCAATGCGCACCAGCGGCCTATAAACTACACACAGCTTTCTGAATGGGGGCCAATTGTGCCAGACTAAACAATGTACAGTAGAAGTTTCCATTTGGTACAAAAAGTTGCCAGATGCTCATTGGGATCCCGGTCTTTAGAGGGATTTTCTGACGATAGAAGTTGCCACATGTTAAAATTATGAATTCAGTTAGTGTACATTTCTTACAATTACAATTACCTGACGTTAGGGGGCGCCATTACAAGGATGTAACAAATGCAATATTTTACATTATACCCATTAATAAAGCTGCCTGTGTTGTAGGATCTAACATAGATTTGTAACATGTATAAGCTAAATAGAAGCTGTGACCTCATCTATTGTCAGTAGTGATGTAATGATGGCTCAGTGTTATCTATATAGAGGTCATTGTACAGGGAGGGGGAGGAGATAAGCTGTGACATCATCTATTGTCAGTAGTGATGTAATGATGGGTCAGTGTTATCTATATAGAGGTCATTGTACAGGGAGGGGGAGGAGATAAGCTGTGACATCATCTATTGTCAGTAGTGATGTAATGATGGGTCAGTGTTATCTATACAGAGGTCATTGTACAGGGAGGGGGAGGGGATAAGCTGTGACATCATCTATTGTCAGCAGTGATGTAATGATGGGTCAGTGTTATCTATATAGAGGTCATTGTACAGGGAGGAGGAGATAAGCTGTGACATCATCTATTGTCATTAGTGATGTAATGATGGTCAGTGTTTTCTATATAGAGGTCATTGTACAGGGAGGGGGAGGAGATAAGCTGTGACATCATCTATTGTCAGTAGTGATGTAATGATGGGTCAGTGTTATCTATATAGAGGTCATTGTACAGGGAGGAGGAGGAGATAAGCTGTGACATCATCTATTGTCAGTAGTGATGTAATGATGGCTCAGTGTTATCTATATAGAGGTCATTGTACAGGGAGGGGAGGAGATAAGCTATGACATCATCTATTGTCAGTAGTGATGTAATGATGGGTCAGTGTTATCTATATAGAGGTCATTGTACAGGGAGGGGGAGGAGATAAGCTGTGACATCATCTATTGTCAGTAGTGATGTAATGATGGCTCAGTGTTATCTATATACAGGCCATTGTACAGAGAGAAGGAGGAGATAAGCTGTGACATCATCTATTGTCAGTAGTGATGTAATGATGGGTCAGTGTTATCTATATAGAGGTCATTTTACAGGGAGGGGAGGAGATAAGCTGTGACATCATCTATTGTCAGTAGTAATGTAATGATGGGTCAGTGTTATCTATATAGAGGTCATTGTACAGGGAGGAGGAGATAAGCTGTGACATCATCTATTGTCAGTAGTGATGTAATGATAGGTCAGTGTTATCTATATAGAGGACATTGTAAAGGGAGGGGGAGGAGATAAGCTGTGACATCATCTATTGTCAGTAGTGATGTAATGATGGGTCAGTGTTATCTATATAGAGGTCATTGAACAGGGAGGGGGGAGATAAGCTGTGACATCATCTATTGTCAGTAGTGATGTAATGATGGGTCAGTGTTATCTATATAGAGGTCATTGTACAGGAAGGGGAGGAGATAAGCTGTGACATCATCTATTGTCAGTAGTGATGTAATGATGGGTCAGTGTTATCTATATAGAGGTCATTGTACAGGGAGGAGGAGGAGATAAGCTGTGACATCATCTATTGTCAGTAGTAATGTAATGATGGGTCAGTGTTTTCTATATAGAGGTCATTGCACAGGGAGGGGGAGGAGATAAGCTGTGACATCATATTTTTTTGTTAGTAGTGATGTAATGATGGGTCAGTGTTATCTATACAGAGGTCGTTGTACAGGGAGGGAGAGGGGATAAGCTGTGACTTCATCTATTGGCAGTAGTGATGTAATGATGGGTCAGTGTTATCTATATAGAGGTCATTGTACAGGGAGGGTGAGGAGATAAGCTGTGACATCATCTATTGTCAGTAGTGATATAATGATGGGTCAGTGTTATCTATATAGAGGTCATTGTACAGGGAGGGGGAGGAGATAAGCTGTGACATCATCTATTGTCAGTAGTGATGTAATGATGGGTCAGTGTTATCTATATAGAGGTCATTGTACAGGGAGGGGGAGGGGATAAGCTGTGACATCATCTATTGTCAGTAGTGATGTAATGATGGGTCAGTGTTATCTATATAAAGGTTATTGTACAGGGAGGGGAGGAGATAAGCTGTGACATCATCTATTGTCAGTAGTGATGTAATGATGGGTCAGTGTTATCTATATAGAGGTCATTGTACAGGGAGGGGGAGGAGATAAGTTGTGAGATCATCTATTGTCAGTAGTGATGTAATGATGGGTCAGTGTTATCTATATAGAGGTCATTGTACAGGGAGGAGGAGGAGATAAGCTGTGACATCATCTATTGTCAGTAGTGATGTAATGATGGGTCAGTGTTATCTATATAAAGGTTATTGTACAGGGAGGGGAGGAGATAAGCTGTGACATCATCTATTGTCAGTAGTGATGTAATGATGGGTCAGTGTTATCTATATAGAGGTCATTGTACAGGGAGGGGGAGGAGATAAGTTGTGAGATCATCTATTGTCAGTAGTGATGTAATGATGGGTCAGTGTTATCTATATAGAGGTCATTGTACAGGGAGGAGGAGGAGATAAGCTGTGACATCATCTATTGTCAGTAGTGATGTAATGATGGGTCAGTGTTATCTATATAGAGGTCATTGTACAGGGAGGGGAGGAGATAAGCTGTGACATCATCTATTGTCAGTAGTGATGTAATGATGGGTCAGTGTTATCTATATAGAGGTCATTGTACAGGGAGGGGAGGAGATAAGCTGTGACATCATCTATTGTCAGTAGTGATGTAATGATGGGTCAGTGTTATCTATATAGAGGTCATTGTACAGGGAGGGGGAGGAGATAAGTTGTGAGATCATCTATTGTCAGTAGTGATGTAATGATGGGTCAGTGTTATCTATATAGAGGTCATTGTACAGGGAGGAGGAGGAGATAAGCTGTGACATCATCTATTGTCAGTAGTGATGTAATGATGGGTCAGTGTTATCTATATAGAGGTCATTGTACAGGGAGGAGGAGGAGATAAGCTGTGACATCATCTATTGTGGATCGTATATATATTTCTCTTTGAATTTCGTATGTGCTTTATGTCAATTTTCAACCAATGTTTTTATGACCTAAGGAAAACTTATCTTATCTAATGATAGCACAGCTTTCATCTCTAATTTAGTTCCTGATGAATAAAAGCAGTGCTGTGATTGGTTGCAGGGAAAATTACCATACAGTGCTAGGCAACAAAAGGCCTCTTGCAATCACTAGGCCCTAAAGCAAAATCTGAGAGACAACTGTTTAGAGTTCTAATAGGAGAAGGATGACCTATGACCTCCTTCAATCGTCTACATCCACAAAATATTTTTAACTAAACTCCACGTGAATTATTGAAAAATGTCAGCAGGAAATTCCCTTGTTTCTGAAAGTACATATAAAGTTCCATGAAAATGGGAAAAACATGTTTCAGCGATATCCAGGGTCAGATACGTTATACCGTACATCAACTGTGGTGTAATACTTCAACTTTCATGTCTACCAAAAAATGTTGATGACTAACCCCCGAAAAGAAGCCTCGATGGTAAATCACACATTACACAGGGTTATAATTATCACTCATGATAGAAACATCACGCATTCCCAGTGGTTAACGGAAGGGTTTCTCCATGTCATGGCTACCACCAGAGAACTCAATTATGTTAAAGGAGTTGTCATATTAGGAGAACCAAACCTAACCACTTCATAGTGATTTATGATTTATGACTCCACAAAAATTTTTTTGGCTGTCCATGATATAAAAGTTTTTTAAAAAAGCAAAAAAGTTTAGGAAGTATGAGACAGCTGCTGTTCATGTACCCCCGGGATCTTAAAGGAAACCTACCATATGATTTGATGCATTGTGAAGCAAACATACCTTGAGAATTCTGTAGCTACACTGATGAAGGATCATATCTCGGTTAATCCCTAAGCTGGGTGGTTTTGCTGAAAAAACAATTATAACATTCAGGACCTTATAACATTCAGGACTAATCAACCTGAGCTGGATTACTCATACACAGCAGCTGGGGGATGGTGCAGCAATTGATTATTCTGCCTTCAGGCACAACCCAGGGATTACATCATCCTCTCCTGCAGAGAAAAACTCACGTGCTAGGAGAAGTGCTGAACCAGCCATAGAAGGGACAGAGCTTCATTATCATAATGTTATATCTGTTTTATCGGCAAAACCACTCTGCTCAGGGATTAACCAAGATATGATCCTGCATCAGTGTAGCTACAGCATTCTCAAGGTATGTTTGCTTCATAATGCATCAAATCAAATGGTAGGTTGATGGTATGGGCTCAATTGCATACAGTCCTTCATCTTGTTGGTAGACATCCTATAAAGGTGTCTTAAATTCTTTAAGGGAAAATTAAAGGGAACCTGTCACAAGATTTTAATCTTTTCCTATGAAACCACAGTTAAGTGGTTACGGCACATTTTTGTAATCATGCCTTTGTCAGTATTGCCAGTAAAATGTTACCCAAGAAGAAAAAAGTCAATTGCGTGATGCAAATTGTATTGTCCTGAGGGGTCATGCAGCCCCGACTTCTGCTGCGGTTGTGAAATGTCAATTCTCCATCTGGTGCATATGTAGTGTAGTAAGGTGTACAGTCACAGGCCGTATGTGTGGATGTGCATAGTTGTGCTCATGTGTACCCCATCTTCCCACAAATTTTTAGGGAGCAGTCCAGAGTGTGTACACAAGGAATAACACCGGTCATTATGTGCCTCATATGAGTAGCTCTCATCTACAGTATGCTTGTGAATTTACAATTCTCTATGTGCCGCTGAGTGAAGATTAAGCTGTCGTGCTTCTGTATATCTTACTAGCAAGAGGGAATGTATCAAAGGTTTCAAAGTGAAAAGTGGATTTTGAAGGGAGGAGTGAGGATGATTAGTGGAGAAAGAAGCACTTTCCTATGATATTTGACAAACGTTCTTGCATTCACTTGTACAGGCTGTCCCTTACTTAAGAAGACCCGACTTACAGACAACCCCTAGTTACAAACGGACCTCTGGATATTGGTAATTTACTGTACTTTAGTCCTAGGCTACAATGATCAGCTGTAACAGTTATCACTGGTGTCTGTAATGAAGCTTTATTGCTAATCCTGGTTCTTATGACAACCCAACATTTTGAAAATCCAATTGTCACAGAGACCAAAAAAATTCTGGCTGGGGTTGCAATTATAAAATATACAGTTTCCAATTACATACAAATTCAACTTAAGAACAAATCTATACTATTAGTTTATACAAAGTTTGTTGACTAATAATGTGTGTTATTCACTAGCAACAGGCAAAAAGGGAAGGTAAACATCTGCAAAGAGTTTGTATGTTCTCTCTGTGTTTGCGTGGGTTTCTGCCGGGTCCTCCGGTTTCCTCCCACACTCCAAAACATACTGGTAGGTTGATTCGATTGTGAGCCCCATTGGGGACAGGGACTTGGCAAGCTCTGTGCAGCGCTGTGGAATCTGTGTGTGCTATATATATATATATAATAATTATTATTATTTCTTAAACTCCTTCACATGAATTGTGCCATACAGCACAACCAAATCAGGTGAGCGGGTAGTATTGTCTCCCACCAGGGAATAGAGGAGTGTAACTAGCTGCACACGGAGGCGCCGGTCTCCTCTTTTTGTATTTTGAATCAAGGCCTCATGGTAAGAACTTTTAGGATGATATGAATGACTTATATACACGTCGCACTTGTCCGTAATTCAGTACTTATAGGGGAAGGTCTAAGTACTGTGTATATAGGGAGGGCTGCTATTTAATAAAGGGGTCATTTATCACGTTTTGTCTTTTAACCCTTCGTTTTATATAATCTGCTCCTCCAATTCCCATTTTATTACAAACCAAGATCTCTATTCAAGGAAAACACATCAGTCAGGGCGGCTTTTCCGATTTATAAACCAATTAAACCGGTAATGAATCATGAAAGTCATTGTACATGGGTGAGTGCATTAACTATATTGCAACTTCAGTAAATCTTCCTAAATATGACAGCAGCTGGTGTAGTTTGACATTGTTGGGCACATTTCCAAGAACAGCAAATCCTGTTATGGTATAGCTGTCCAGAATTAAACACATACATAATCACTACTTAATCCCCCATACCCTAAACATTTATGCCAAACTGGCACCTCAGAATTTACAGTATATAAAGCTAATCCCATCGACAGGCCCTGATGGCTTAAAGTGTAAACCAATCCATGGAATGTTCTAATGTTATTACTCTTTGCCAATTAAATGAAGATACAATATAGACTTATTTTCCCTCTCCTGATCCTTTTTTGGCATCTGTGATTTTACATACTATATTTCACAGCTGTCTACCTGATATATGTATGTCGCAATGTAGGGATATTAACACTTTGGCAAACTTTTATCACGCTCCAGTACATCAAGCAAAAGAAAAGTGAATATAGTCTTAATTAAAAATCTCCAATTCGCTGTGTATACAGAATGTATGCAGATTTATGTGTATCCTTGGTAACAGACTACAAGCAAATACTGTGTAGTCAGATCCTGATGTCAAGTTGAACTCCTCTTCTTCCGTCTGTAGTAAGAGGTGACAGATTTCTTTTGGCTTCTAGTCTGTAAACTCCTCAACATTGACATTGACATTGATTTAGAATATAAATTACAATCTCTATGCAGTAAATGGTTGGATTATATTACGATGAGTTTACATACTGTACAAGAAGTTGTTTCAGGGGAAAAAAAAATCAAAGAAGTTAATACCAAAATTGAGCCTGGCCAACGCATTTTGGTCGCTTCTTAGGACACACAATTCATAAAAAGAGCACAATTAGAAATTAAAGATGTGAAATAATTGTTTTCCAAAGCCAATGTTGGTGATACCAAAACTCCATTCACTTGCATTGTATCAGAAATGTTTCTGGATTTCATGTGGTTTAAATCGGTTTTAGACTCCCTCGATGATTTGATTCAGGCAAAGGTAGAACAGAGTCACAAGTAAATTCTTTGTGCCCTATTTACGTAAAGGACCGTGTGGCAAGGTCATAAATAGTGATGTCCAGCCGAACCCGAAAATTCTGTTAACCCCCTCCGACTGGCACCGATCGCTGGTTAAAAGAGGCCAACAATGAAGCATTTGAGAGATAACACCTGCAATTGGGTTACAGGTGTTACTGACAGGGGTGGGGACCACCCTCTGGACCAACGCGGGAGGTGGTATGAGGCCCGCGGTGGCAGCCAAGGTAGTACGTCTAAACCTGAGATGACAGCAGGAAACACGGAGGAATACTGCTTACGCTGGCACACAGAGGAACACTGGTGATGCAGGGACGGACTGTAGATTCTGCTAGACAGGAACCCTGGAAGGCACAGCAGGACAGGAACCCTGGAAGGCACAGCAGGACAGGAACCCTGGAAGGCACAGCAGGTCACAGGAATGGCAGAGACACAGAGGAACAATAGTAACGCTGGAACACAGAGGAACACTGGAAACACAGGGAACACAGGAGGGCTTTCTCTTAGCAGGAAATTATGCTGAAGATCCGGCGGGGAGTGAAGGGAGGTGCCACATTATAAGGGTGAGCCAGATTAGTAAGAGCCAATCAGGAGGACGCTGGCCCTTTAATTCTTTTAATTGGGAGCGTGCGGCCTAGCAGGAGTACACCCAGGAGCGTGGAGAAGTGGGTCCAGGCCGGGGAGCGGGACAGCGGCAGCGGGGACCGCGGCACCCAGAGGGGCACGGGTGTGCCCGCAATCCGTGACAAGGATTGCTGGTGCATCAGTGACAGTTGATTATTTCGGTGTGGGCAATAGCTAAAATCTTTTAATAATTCCACATATGTGACATTTTTTTCTTAAATTTTAAAGGAACATTACTGTGATATGTCTTGGGGCCATTCCCCTTCACTATATAACACTACACATGTCCCTGGTGAGTCTGGCACACTGGCCGCCCTGGGGGTCCGCACAGCAGCTGCCCCCAGCCATCTCTATTATAACATCACAAAGAGAAAGCGCTAACAGAGGCCAACAATAAAACCCGCTCTCGACTACCTCACACACATAATCAACTTCTAAGGAGGGCGCACATAATCCTTCAGCCGGGGTGGATCACGTCCAGCAGGTATGTGTTTATTTTTCAAAACAGCGAGCTGCAAGGAGATAACCGCTAATCCAAACATTTATTTAGAACCGGCAAAAGGGCACACCATTAAAATACTGCGGCTATTTATATTACGAACAGCTTGTAAGCTTCACCCTTATAATATTTATAGAGTGACCATGTGATCAAGTGTCGGAGATACTGGTGGCACGTCGCCATCTGTGGCCTACACTGGAGTTACTCAGCAGATTACGTTCTTATGGCTTCTCCGGGAACTGGACAGATGTTCTCGTCGGCTTCCAGCATGTAATTTTTTTTTAAGGATAAAAGGAACATATCAGGTGTGGGTTTAGGATCAAAACTATCTAGCATTTACTATAGTTTAAACATCCTAATTGGCTACAATTTACCATTTGGTGGGTTGACTAACTTGCCTTTAGGGATAGTAAGATCCCGTTCCCATGTAATTAGGCAACATTTAGACAATATCTTAATGACACCATGAACTTGTGCTGAGGGTCTCCAGCTGCAAACCACGGCAGATCTTCTGATTGCACAACCCAATGTGGAATTAAAACGTACAAAACCTATACTTTGACACAGATGTTCATTAAGAACAAATTAGAGCACGGAGGGGGCCTACTGGAACATATACGTTGTTTTAGGGCCCAACCTACGCAACGCTGTCTGCTGACATTTTAGAGATCTGTAGGTTCTTTGATGTAGAAAAGTTCTCAACATGACTAAGGCTGATTCTTGTGTCGCTAATGACTTCTGTACAGACAATTACTATAGTGAACATCATTTACGTCTAGAAATGTTCCACACATAGACCCATTTTATCCAGTATACTCTATTCTAGCTCTGGTATAACAGGGGTTCCCACAAGCAGCCGACCCCACTACATCCATGAAATGGGTCTGAATTTTTGATTATAAGAATGCCAAAATCCTGATGGACCCCAACATTAACCGGTAGATAGTTGACTATGATTATGATAATCACAAGTTCTTTAAGAATGGTAGCCATGTGTAATACCCAGGCCCAGAGACCTTTATAGAGTCTGTTCTCAATATCAGAAGACCTTTACCATAAGTAATACATTGTATTTGGGTGTCATGGTGCTACATCACCAATGCACTGCCCCATGTTACACCCAAACTCTCCTCTAATTCCGAAATTTATTGGCCTAACTAACGAATTTTGGCTGTGTCAGACAATAATATTATATGGTGGAGGGCATCACTTGAAGGGCTTCTCTATCAAGATACTTAGTGGGGAGACACATTACAACCTGGCAGAAAATTGGCAAACCACATAAATCTCCCAATCCCATCCAGTTTCTGGTATTCTTCGACCCGCATAGATTGGGGGGGGGTGAATGGGGTGGGCAGAGAGCAAGCTGGGGTGTGAGCATCCGGCCCATCACATTTATTATAGGTGGATACTACAATAATTGAAACGTTTTTACAGCCTGTCAAAAAACTGCACTGAGGGGCTCTGGTAACACACTCCATTAGCATGATTATGGACACATGTCTATCAAGGAAAGCAAGGGATAGGATGATAATAGGGTACAGGCCCTTTATCGCCCTTAGTGGGTCATGTTTCCCCTACAACCAATAAGCACAAAACTGTCCCACATCTGAGCGATTCCTTCTCCGCGCCCCCCTTCGTGCTCCAGTAATATGTTTGTTTTCTTCTTGGAATACAAACAAGGCCGCTATGTCTACAAACATGTGAAGCACTTTGCTCGGCGCTCCATCCATTTAACTATTATTTTCAAGCATCAATGAAAGCAGATACCAATGCAAATAAAACATGTGTGCTTTGGCATTGTAAAAACTACACGACATTAAGGATTAAAGTCGGGATGATCCCGGGAGATGGGATACACCCATTGACTCTGCAAGACATAAAAGTTAGAAACTTTGCAGTGAGCTGTTAACCTATCAAAGGGGCGATCCTGTGATGCTGAGACTCAGCAAACAAGAGGTGTAATAGCTACACTGGATGTCTGGCCGCATAACAATCTGCCCGGATTAACAAATGGGAACGGTAGCACGACAGCGACAACATCAAAGCCACCCGGCTTTATTGACTTGATTAAAGAGCAAGGAAACCCTGCAATGTGTAGCACCACAACACAATTACCAAAATGATGGATCATAATAAGTCGCTGTCAGGTTGGAACAGCAACAAGCAAACAAATGTGGAGCTGCATGCACAAAGGATAGGAGAGGAGGAACATGTAAACCCGAGTGTAGGGAACAGATGCATGGAGATATCTCCTGATGTATGTCACACCAGGGACTACTTGCTGGGATACATTTACAACACTTTTGTGAATTTGTGAAAATGATGCCTTGTGAGTATCACTGACAGGTCTGTAAGAAGAGTCTGCACAAGGCACAGGTCTCCTACGGCACGTATAGGGCACATATGGAGACTATGCTTCATCACTCCGGTGCCACATACATACTGTAGGGAGCAGCAGGTTCAGGGGGTCAGTCAGGTATTTAGATAGTTAAGACTACTACACAAAACTGAGCTGAAAAGCACTTTGATAAAAAGTCAAAAAAATATATCATATAGATTGTGAGCATCGCCCTCATTCCTATTGTATCATCTCACCAAGTTGTCACTATGTCATCTCTTATTTTAATTGTATGTGCACAGCATGATCTGTACAGCACTGTGGAAAATGATGGCACTATATAAATACTACAAGATACTATATAAGGGAACTGAAAATCTTTGAGAAAATCTTTTCTATTATCCATCATCTATCCTGGCAGCCAAGATCACCAGTAGCAGCTTCATCGGAGCACCTGAAATGTAAGTGATCACAACCTGAGCCTTACCGCAAATCAGGAGGACGCTGCACCAAGACTCCAATGCCAGCAACAACCAGACAGCCTAAGCGCCGGTACTTGGCAAAAGTAGAGCTACAGGCAATGTCTCTTCTGCCAAACCAATACCAGCAGCAGCAGCCCCACTAGATTACCACAATACCGTTAGTGCCGCACTGGTCCCCCTACTGTAGTAGTCCCTATACATGTCTAGTCCATGTCTATTTGTTATTGTGACATGTGGTATATTTTGGTACCATAATTGCTTCTCCAAAGTTAATGTATTGTGTGTTCATGTAGCCTGTATTGTGCTGTATCGCAATGACCTGTAACTATGTTTGTATGCAACCAAGGAACCAGCAACATGTAAGAATGCGCCTCTCCAAGTATTTATGCATTTGTATCTTCAAAATTGTCTCTAACTGCGTAACAATCGTCGGAACACTATGGACAAAATAATGTACCCCCAAGGGAACAATACAGTTGCATTGTATTGTATTGAATTTAACTTTTTCATATATATCTCATATCTATGTATAGCTATCAGTCAATTTTCTATCTAACTATCTATCTATCTATCTCATATCTATCTATCTATCTATCTATCTATCTATCTATCTATCTAACTATCTATCTATCTATCTATCTATCTATCTATCTATCTCATATCTATCTATCTATCTATCTATCTATCAATCTATCTATCTATCTATCTCATATCTATCTATCTATCTATCTATCTGTCTCATATCTATCTATCTATCTATCTAATATCCAAAAAATTGAGGCAGCACTCCCAAGTGAAAGTGAAAAAATGGAAGGGTTTATTCACAAACCGGCGACGTTTCGGTGTTTATCACCTTTTTCAAGTCTTTGTATGACACTGTGCTGCTGTGGACTTTCTTTATCTATCTATCTATCTATCTATCTATCTATCTATGTTTATATTTGTCTATCTATCTATCTATCTATCTATCTATTATCTATCTATCTATCTATCTATCTATCTATCTATGTATGTTTATATTTGTCTATCTATCTATCTCATGTTTATTTATATATAAATCTATTATCTAACTATTTCATATCTATCTATCCATCTAACATCTATCTCATATATATGTATCTATTATCTTTCTATCTTTTTCATATGTATCTCATATCTATGTATAGCTATCAATCAATTTTCTATCTATCTATTTATCTCATGTATATGTAGTAATCAAACAATTATATGTCTATCTTTATTATATCTATCTAATAAATAGAAATATTTCTATAAAATTATCCATTTCATATCTATCTATCACCTATCTATCTTATACATATGTATGTATATATGAGATATATCTATCAATACCTCTATTACCTATCTTTCTTATACATATGTATCTATCAAATTATTATCTATCAACTATCTCTTTACTTATCTATCTCATATATATCTTTAACTATCAATCAGTCTATTTATATCTATATAACAAAATACTTCAGAGAGTTTTTATGAAATGTTTAAAGAAAAAAATCCAGAAAATGAAAATCTTTGTACTGAGTAAATCAGTCCTGGAATTTGTCGAGCCTTGAATAAAAACATACGTAGATCAATAAATAACAAGAAGGGAAGACAGATAAAGAAATAGATACATGTGGTTAAGATAAAAAATGTAGATAGACAGAAGAGCAAGATGTATAAGATAGATATGAGATAGATAGATATGAGATAGATAGATGATAGATAGATAGATAGATAGATAGATAGATAGATAGATAGATATGAGATAGATAGATAGATAGATAGATATAATATAGATAGATAGATAGATAGATAGATAGATAGATAGATAGATAGATATGAGATAGATAGATAGATAGATAGATAGATATGAGATAGATAGATAGATATGAGATAGATAGATAGATAGATAGATAGATAGATAGATAGATAGTACAAATGTTTAAGGGTGAGATATAGGAAGATTTAAGCCTCTTTCAATTTGCCCCTCAGCCTTTACAACCCAGAGTTATCATGTGTGGCCCGAGTAGATTATCCCCCTGTAGTGCTCAGTGCCAGTACTTCTATTATAGCTAGTATATAATGGTTCTGCTTAGTCTTGATGTAAAATAATGGACTGGGGTCTCACCCATTTATCACATGGAGGACAAACTAGAGCCGGAAGAGAGAGCAATAAAGACTGAATGATCCAGTTACAGGTCCCTATGATACAGGATGATTATAAAGCATCCTCAAAATAATAATTCCCATTGATAACTTTAGAGAAAACTTTAAAAACACATTTCAACCAAACATCTGCATTTTTTCAGGCCCTATTTTACAACTTCCAACATCTTGTAATCTGAAGACATATGAAAGAACATATCAAACTGTATTATATACTGTACATTTATTAGCTATTTTAACACAGGGACAGAAAATAGATTAATTTATGTAATAGCCAGAAATTTAAGACTTGGAATGGAACCATACAAGTTGGGTTGTGCCGATTGAAATAACTACATTCAATGGCTTCTCAATTTTTGCATCAATATGAATAGTTAAGCTGAACACAACTATTACGGAGCATTAGGATTGGTCTTCATATAATCTCAATGCAATGGTCAACATGAGAACACCCTAAAAACTAGTTAGACCTAGTTGTAGACATCAGTAGAGAACAACCCAGAATTTAAGTTCTAGCAGTTGAGTTTCTAGGTATGTAGGCTACATGGCTCCCTGTATTAGTCCAGCTTTGTAGAATAAGCTGATGTCCAGCCCAGTTACAACATTTTTCACTACCTTCTGCCATTTTTTCGGCATATGACTTGTTATAAAGTTTAGGTTTAAACTTTTTTTGTAACTCCAAAACCCCACTTTACATCAGTCCTTGTAAAAGCACATCAGACCTTCCATACTGTAGTTACGTTCAGCAATATGTACAGAGCAGGGGATGTATGTTAAAGAACACATTTAGAAGTGATACATTTGTCATACACAAAATTGCTACAAAAGTAGAAAAGCCTGAGTCGACAGAATTTCATAAGAATGTATTTTTTTAAGGGTTAGCAACCCCCCCAAACCAGACCCCCAGCCAGAAATCATTTGCAATATATTGGACACATGCTCAGCCAAGGAGGTCAAAGCCATTAGGTAACTCACACCATACCAGACAACCATAGGGGTTTTGTATAAGTCTAGATTTATGGGTCTCTTATGAATGTAGACCTGTGCTCACAGCAAACATAGGCAATAATAAAAGAAAAAAAATAAAAGTGCAGGTATTTAGAGCAGAGACTATAATGTGGATGACAGTTCCTGGTCCTTAGTACACAAGAAATCTATAATCATAGCTGGGGATGGAGGCATTCCAGCAATCATCCGCCATATGTAAGCGGGTTGTGATTGCATTTCGTCACAGAATTCAATGTATCCAAACAAGGCAAGAAAACAGTGATGTAGTCATTATTATTGTTGTCTACTTGTAACATTTGTACATAGTACAGTATATGATCCCTTACCCCGGCCCTGCACCCTAATCTAAACCAGAACTCCGCTCTTAAGCAGAAATCAACTCTTTTTCATTTAAGATCATATACACTCCTTAAATAATAAAGGATAATTACTCTCAGACTCGGAAGATTTACTCCTTCAGATCTCTATCATCCTTTGAGTTTCTTATTTTTTCTGTTTATTTAGAAACAAATGGAACATTTACAAATAAACGTTCCAGAGTGAAATGGATACATAGTTGCAAATGTATAGAGGAGGAAAGAAGGGGGGATGTGAGAGCCAATAGGTCTCCATGCAACATTAGAACATACTGGGAAAGGGGGGGAGGATATAAAATACTATAAGTAGAGAAATAATCTGCATTTATAAAATGTGGAGTTAAAAATCCCAGTTTGGCTCAGGCTCCTGTCTGAATAAGGTTGTAGCTCTATGTGACAATTCACTTTAGGGAAGGAAACTTGGTATTTTTGACACATTGAGGTCATTTACAACTGATCCTAACGTTTCACATATGACTGCAAGGCCAAGCAGAGTACATGCAAGGGACAGATGGCTGAGCAGTGTCATAAAGTTAGAGCCCTAGACATCATATGTCTTATAATTCAGTAACATAGTTGTTTGGAGCAGTGATTTCTGCTTTATAGGATTACCTGCAGTCCCATGTAAAATTACAAATATTCATGAATTGTGCTAAATAACAATCTTTTTTTCCAATTGTTTTGCAGCAGATGCAAAGGCAAAATGGTAAATAGAATCATGTAGCAAACACCCTATAAATAAATATAATATCAATGTATAGTAAAAGGTCAGGCTGCACAATACAATACATAGATATCCAGTGACCTATTATAGCAATAGCTTCAATACCTCTGGTTTGCAGAAAAGTAGTGCAGAGCTCAGCATTCTGCAGATATTCAGCTGTTGTGCAAATCCAAGGCACAGCATATCCTGCTGGGACTTATAGTTCCACAACAGCTGAGGAGCTCCATGGAGCCTGTTCTTGAATTGGTGGCTGCAATGTCCAGTAAAGTTCACAGGTCTGCATGCCATGGTTTATGACCCTAGTGGTGCCTTTCTGTCCCAACAGCATGCAGACAGAGTGTCAGGACTACAACCACAGCTCATTAACCCCCTAGGGTTACCCACTGTAAAATGACCATTCCCACCCCCCCACACTACTAGCACTAGTCTAGACCTTCTTATTCAGGGGCACACTCCAAGTCATAGACATCCACACTCTCTGTAATAGCCATCCACCATCACTGCTTGTACTAGTAATCCACAGTCCCTGCAATAATAACAACTTTCAGTGCAATACAAGCTCCATCCTCTGCTCTTGTACCAGTCACGCATAGTCCCTGTAGTAATTCCTTTCAGTTCATGTAATCACTCTCCTTCCCTGTACTAGTTTGTCCCACTTTCTCCCTCCCTGGACTAGTTTTATACCATGGCTAAACTATAGTAGTCACCTACACTCTCCGTACTCACACTTTATGTATCAGTCACCCATCTTCTACATCTAATTTGATTTATTATTTATATCAGGTAGGTACTAGGTATCACAGTCTCTGAACTATTTGCACCAAATAGTGTACACTCCTAAACTTATTCCCCATACTCCATGTACTAGGTATTTGCCCACATTCTCTGTACTAAGTAATTATAGTATCTGTACAACTAGCTTTACTTTCTACACTTATCCAAGTATCTGTCACCCACAGTCTTGACTGGTTTCCCACCACTACATTTAGTTTTTAACATTCTCTATACTAGTTACCCACAATTTGTACATGTTACTTATTGAATATGTACTAACCACCCAAAATCCTGGGTTAGTTTTTCATTCCCTCTGTGCTAATTAGTTGCCAACACTCTCTGTACTAGTTACTAGTTACAGTCAGTAGTAGATAAAATAGCACAATATATATTATACAACTAGACGTCTTCTGTACTTGTTGGTAGTTATCAACTCCCCAAACTTTTGAGTTGCCAACACATCTGTGCTAGACACCCACACTATCTGTAGTAGTTAAAAAAATTAGTCATGCTCTCTGTACTATTTATTCATAGAATATATACTGTACAACTAGACGTTTGTACCTGTTATTTCCCCAAACTCTTTGTTATACTTCCCCACACTGTCTGCACCAGTTAGTTGTCTACAGGCTTTGTACTAGTCACTTACACCATCCACTAGTAATCCATACTCTCTGTACTAGTTATTCTCTGTGTACTAGGCAATTACACATCTGTACCAGTTAGTTGCTCACACTCTTTGCAGTATTCACTCACACATCATCTACTATTCACTCATACACCATGTACTTGTCACTTACACACTATATACATAATGTACATGACACACACCATATATTAGTTACTTATAGTCACTCACTCACCTTGTAGTTGTTCTCCTTGCCATGTACTCACCACTACATGTACTAGTTGTCTATGTCATGTACAAGTCATTCACCTACCATGTACTAGTTCTCCACATCATCTTATACCTCTTCACACCATGTACTAGTTCACCATGCACTGATCACACATACACAATGTGGTAGTTCTCTATACCATGTAGTAGTCACAAATACACCATGTAGTAGACATTCACACCAAGTAGCAGTACTCCACACTATGTACTAGTAGCTCATACACCATGTACTAGTAATACATACTCCATGTACTAATAACATATACTCCATGTACTAGTAACACATACTCCATGTAGCAGTTCTCCACACTATGTACTAGTGGCTCATACACCATGTACTAGTAACACATATGCCATGTACTAGTAACACATACTCCATGTAGTAGTTCTCCACACTATGTACTAGTGGCTCATACACCATGTACTAGTAACACATATGCCATGTACTAGTAACACATACTCCATGTAGCAGTTCTCCACACTATGTACTAGTGGCTCATACACCATGTACTAGTAACACATACTCCATGTAGTAGTTCTCCACACTATCTACTAGTGGCTCATACACCACGTACTAGTAACACATACTCCATGTAGTAGTAACACATACTCCATGTACTAGTAACACATACTCCATGTACTAGTAACACATACTCCATGTAGTAGTAACACATACTCCATGTACTAGTAACACATACTCCATGTAGCAGTTCTCCACACTATGTACTAGTAGCTCATACACCATGTACTAGTAACACATACTCCATGTAGTAGTTCTCCACACTCTCTGCAGTAGTCATGTGCCAGGGGCAGGTAGGTTACTCACTGTAGGGGCAGTCATTCTTCTTGGTCCCGCTAACCCTGCCAGTGTCATCGATCTTGAGGAAATACTTGTGGAAGGAGAAGAGCTTCCTGAAGCGAATATCTCCTTGAAGGTAGTTGTAACTTCGCACGTGTCTCCCAGAGGAATAGTTGGAATAGTTGGAGGAGATCTCCGGGGGGCGCACTGACCCTCTACTCCAGACCTCATTACAGGTGGCAGACAAGGTGTAGACCAAGAACAAGAGGAGCAAAGACAGAGGCAGGTGAGATAAGCCTGGGGCACCATGTGTCAGTATCCATTTCCACATTGTACTGAGGCTGAGGGCTTCAGAAGATGCCTCATGGAAAGACACATAATGAAAAGTTAAAATCCAAAGTGGGGTGAGCTGGGATCTGGTGACCACTGACCCCCAGGACTCTGCTCTGTGTTGTAGACTCTAATGCATCACCATCCATAACTCCTTAGGAGACCATCCGCAGCTGAGGAGCTCTCCTGCCTCTGCTCTCCTGGAGATCCTCATCCAGAAGATGCTGCTGCTGACTTGCCTCTACTTCATACACCCACTTTCCCAGCAGTCTTGCAGCATGTTAAAGTCTGCAGTGCCTGGAAAAAAAGACATGACATGTTCACTTCTCCCCAAAAAAAGAGTCTTAATCCATGTACAGCCCCCCTCCTCCTTCTCCTCCTCCTCCTCCTTCTTCTTCTTCTTCTGGAGATGAGCAGTCAGCTCTGCTGTAGACAGGTTGGAAGCTGAAGTGTAAATGACAGTGATTACAATGCAGAGGTGGGATGTCTCTTGGTGGGGTCAGGCAGAGGTGGTCATCTGAAACCCAGGAGTTAGGGGGGAGTCCCACAGGAGGGGAGGGGGATTGTCTTGAAGGCTGGATAGACACAGAGACAGAGATCGCTGATCTGGATGCTACTAATTTGCTGCTAAACTTCTCTGAGCTGCTGCCCACCAGCACTGCAAACAGACTGCCTACTATCACTGCACTCACTGAGAGCTGCTGCCCACCAGCAGTGCACGCAGATAGCCCTGCTCTGCACACACTGAGAGCTGCTTCCCCACCAGCACTGCACACACTGAGAGCTGCTTCCCCACCAGCACTGCACACACTGAGCTGCTACCCACCAGCACTGTACACACTGAGAGCTGCTACCCACCAGCACTGTACACACTGAGAGCTGCTACCCACCACCACTGCACACACTGAGAGCTGCTTCCCCACCAGCACTGCACACACTGAGAGCTGCTTCCCCACCAGCACTGCACACACTGAGCTGCTACCCACCAGCACTGTACACACTGAGAGCTGCTACCCACCAGCACTGTACACACTGAGAGCTGCTACCCACCAGCACTGCACACACTGAGAGCTGCTGCCCACCAGCACTGCACACACAGACAGCCCTGCTCTGCACACACTGAGAGCTGCTGCCCCCCAGCACCGCACACACTGAGAGCTGCTACCCCCCAGCACTGCACACACTGAGAGCTGCTGCCCACCAGCACTGCACACACTGAGAGCTGCTGCCCACCAGCACTGCACACATTGAGAGCTGCTTCCCCACCAGCACTGCACACACTGAGAGCTGCTGCCCACCAGCACTGAACACACTGAGAGCTGCTGCCCACTAGCACTGAAAACACTGAAAGCTGCTACCCCCCAGCACTGCACACACTGAGAGCTGCTGCCCACCAGCACTGCACACACTGAGAGCTGCTACCCACCAGCACTGCACACACTGAGAGCTGCTGCCCCCCAGCACTGCACACACTGAGAGCTGCTTCCCCACCAGCACTGCACACACTGAGAGCTGCTACCCCCCAAGCACTGCACACACTGAGAGCTGCTACCCACCAGCACTGCACACACTGAGAGCTGCTACCCCTCAGCACTGCACACACTGAGAGCTGCTGCCCACCAGCACTGCACACACTGAGAGCTGCTGCCCACCAGCACTACACACACTGAGAGCTGCTACCCCCCAGCACTGCACACACTGAGAGCTGCTGCCCACCAGCACTGCACACACTGAAAGCTGCTTCCCCACCAGCACTGCACACACTGAGAGCTGCTACCCACCAGCACTGCACACACTGAGAGCTGCTGCCCCCCATCACTACACACACTGAGAGCTTCTGCCCACCAGCACTGCACACACTGAGAGCTGCTTCCCCACCAGCACTGCACACACTGAGAGCTGCTACCCCCCCAGCACTGCACACACTGAGAGCTGCTGCCCCCCAGCACTGCACACACTGAGAGCTGCTTCCCCACCAGCACTGCACACACTGAGAGCTGCTACCCCCCAAGCACTGCACACACTGAGAGCTGCTACCCACCAGCACTGCACACACTGAGAGCTGCTACCCCTCAGCACTGCACACACTGAGAGCTGCTGCCCACCAGCACTGCACACACTGAGAGCTGCTGCCCACCAGCACTACACACACTGAGAGCTGCTACCCCCCAGCACTGCACACACTGAGAGCTGCTGCCCACCAGCACTGCACACACTGAAAGCTGCTTCCCCACCAGCACTGCACACACTGAGAGCTGCTACCCACCAGCACTGCACACACTGAGAGCTGCTACCCACCAGCACTGCACACACTGAGAGCTGCTACCCACCAGCACTGCACACACTGAGAGCTGCTTCCCCACCAGCACTGCACACACTGAGAGCTGCTGCCCCCCATCACTACACACACTGAGAGCTTCTGCCCACCAGCACTGCACACACTGAGAGCTGCTTCCCCACCAGCACTGCACACACTGAGAGCTGCTACCCCCCCAGCACTGCACACACTGAGAGCTGCTGCCCACCAGCACTGCACACACTGAGAGCTGCTGCCCACCAGCACTGCACACACTGAGAGCTGCAACCCCCCAGCACTGCACACACTGAGAGCTGCTGCCCACCAGCACTGCACACACTGAAAGCTGCTTCCCCACCAGCACTGCACACACTGAGAGCTGCTACCCACCAGCACTGCACACACTGAGAGCTGCTGCCCCCAAGCACTGCATACACTGAGAGCTGCTGCCCACCAGCACTGCACACACTGAGAGCTGTTACCCCCCAGCACTGCACACACTGAGAGCTGCTGCCCACCAGCACTGAACACACTGAGAGCTGCTGCCCCCCATCACTACACACACTGAGAGCTTCTGCCCACCAGCACTGCACACACTGAGAGCTGCTTCCCCACCAGCACTGCACACACTGAGAGCTGCTACCCACCAGCACTGCACACACTGAGAGCTGCTGCCCACCAGCACTGCACACACTGAGAGCTGCTACCCCCCAGCACTGCACACACTGAGAGCTGCTTCCCCACCAGCACTGCACACACTGAGAGCTGCTGCCCACCAGCACTGCACACACCGAGAGCTGCTGCCCACCAGCATTGCACACACTGAGAGCTGCTACCCCCCAGCACTGCACACACTGAGAGCTGCTGCCCACCAGCACTGCACACACTGAGAGCTGCTGCCCACCAGCACTGCACACACTGAGAGCTGCTACCCACCAGCACTGCACACACTGAGAGCTGCTACCCACCAGCACTGCACACACTGAGAGCTGCTACCCACCAGCACTGCACACACTGAGAGCTGCTACCCACCAGCACTGCACACACTGAGAGCTGCTACCCCCCAGCACTGCACACACTGAGAGCTGCTGCCCACCAGCACTGCACACACTGGGGGTCATTTACAAAGGGCCCGATTCGCGCTTTATCAACGTGTTACCCGAATTTTTCCGATTTGCGCCGATTTTCCCTGAATTGCCCCGGGTTTTTGGCGCACGCTATCGGATTTTGGCACATCGGCGCCGACGTGCATGCGACAGAAATCGAGGGGCGTGGCCGAACTAAAACTCGACGGATTCGGAGAAACCGCCGCATTTAAAAAAAAAAAAGTGTCGCTAGACACGCGCTTACCTTCACCAGGAATAGGATCGTGAACTTCAGTGCATTAGGCGGGCCTCGGGGAACTTCAGCACAGCAGCGACACCTGGTGGACGTCGGAGGAACTGCCTTAGTGAATCGCCGGAAGACCCGAATCCACCGCAGAGAACGCGCCGCTGGATCTCGAATGGACCGGGTAAGTAAATCTGGCGCACTGAGAGCTGTGTCCACCAGCACTGCACACAGACAGCTCTGCTCTGCACACACTGAGAGCTGCTGCATGAGCCAATCCCCACCGTGGAGCCCCTGCCTGTGTTTTTGGCAGTGAAGTGCTCCACCTGGAGATTGTTTTACTCCCCTCTACTAGAGAAATGTTGCAGACAAGCACAGGACAGGGTGGATGGGAACACACACAAAAAAAGCTTCCTATTGTTAACCCTTAAGTGCCCCCCAGACTAAGAGCAATAGAGAAACATCCTTCAGAGCTGGAGTCAGGAAATAATCAGGCTGCAAAATAATCAGGATTAGAAGCCGAGAGACCAGGGACCACCAGGGACCTCATACATCACTGATTACTAATATTACTTATTATTAAGTATGACATTAAATATTTTCTATCACCTTTATAATATCTTATCTATATCTATCTGTATCTTTCTATATATCTATCAATCTGTAAATATGTATCTTATACATCTCATATCTTTCTACTATTTCATTCTTACTGTTTAATATGTATCTACAAAAATAGAGCAGCACATTAGTACAGGCAGTCCCCTACTTAGGGATACTCGACTTACAGATGACCCTAGTTACAGACGACCCTAGTTAAAGACGGACCACTCTGGCCCCTGTTACCTCTGGTGAAGTCTCTGGCTATATTCACACTGCCGTTGCCCGCCCGCCCGTACCGTACCGTAGCGGGCAACGGCAGTGTACGGGGAGAGGAGGAGGAGGTGAGCGCAGCTCACCCCCGCCCCTCTCCATAGCAACCTATGGCGCACGGCCCCGTATTACGGGAAAAGATAGGACAGGTCCTATCTTTTTCCCGGGTACGGAACGGTACGGTGCCGCACGTGTGCTGCAAAGTACCACTCCCGTAGGGTGCCGTGCGCCCATAGAAGTGTATGGGGGACGTATATTGGCCGTATACACGTCCTCCATACGTTTGTGTGAATGTAGCCTCTGGATGTTACTATAGTCCCAGGCTGCAATGATCAGCTGTAAGGTGTCTGTAATGAAGCTTTATTGATAATCCTTGCTCCAATTACAGCTAAAACTTTTGAAACTCCAATTGTCACTGGGGCAAAAAAATTTTTTGTCTGTATCTACAATTATAAAATATACAGTTTTGACTTACATACAAATTCAACTTAAGAACAAACCTATGGACCCTATTCTGTACATAACCCGGGGACTGCCTGTTTTCGGTGAAAAAAAAATAAGTGGTTTTATACATACAGGCGGTCCCCTACTTAAGAACACCTGACTTACATACGACCCCTAGCTACAAACGGACCTCTGGATGTTGGTAATTTACTGTACTTTAGTCCTAGGCTACAATGATCAGCTATAACAGTTATCAATGGTGTCTGTAATTAAGATTTATTGTTAATCCTGGTTCTTATGATAATCCAACATTTTTAAAATCCAATTGTCACAGAGACCAAAAAAATTTTGACTGGGGTTACTATAATAAAGTATACGGTTCCGACTTACATACAAACTCAACTTAAGAACAGAAGCTATCTTGTATGTAACCTGGGGACTGCCTGTATAAATAGTCTTTTTTTCTTTCTTTTCTATAATGCTATAATCTTTTTTACTTGTCAATTGTCTGTTTATTTACATTCTATCTATTGTTAATTTTTTTTTTTCTTAAGCATTATCTATCTTTCTTCTAGCTATATATTATCTACCTTTCTGTCTATTTTATGTTTGCATGTTTATTTCAATAGCTTTAGGCTAAAACACATGTTGCTTGTTTTTTCATCGCTAAATTTCAAAGGCCTTAATTTTTGTGACCTAATGGGGCTTGTTTTTTAGTGGAAGGGTTGTATTTTTTAAAATCCAACATTTAGATCTTCCAACTGTACAATGTGCTAGAATTACTAAGCTAGATGCAGTAAAATTCAGACTTAGTTTGTTCTGAAAAAGATTCCCCATGGTGTGTACTACAATGATTATTTAATATACATACTTATATAGACGTATATAGAATTGTCCAATGGGAAAAGGCTTTAAAAAAAGAAAAAAGTAATAGTTTGGTTTTTTTTTTAAACCTTTTTTTCAAAAATTTTCAAAAATTTTCCTAAATTCTTTTTTTAGTCTTGTAAGGGGACATATGTTCATTGTGCTGTGAGGCCTAGGGCTGATAGACATTGGTAGATCCCGGGGAGGGAGGAGATAGTGATAGAGGGAGCTCCTCTCTAACCACTAAGATGTCACATCTGAAGGTTTAGCAGTAATACATACCTCCCAACCATTGTAGCAGAGAAAGAGGGAGAAAACATTTGCGTCACAGAATTTTTTTCGTCCTAAGCCATGTCTTTTGCTCTGCCTGTAACTCCACCCAAAACAGTACAGGCGGTCCCCTACTTAAGGACACCCGACTTACAGACAACCCATAGTTACAGACAGACCCCTCTGACCTCTGTTGAAGCTCTCTGAATGCTTTACTATAGTCCCAGGCTGCAATGATCAGCTGTAAGGTGTCTGTAATGAAGCTTTATTGATAATCCTTGGTCCCATTACAGCAAAAAATGTTCAAACTCCAATTGTCACTGGGGACAATTTTTTTTTGTCTGGATCTACAATTAAAAAATATACAGTTTCGACTTACATACAAATTCAACTTAAGAACAAACCTCCAGACCCTATCTTGTACGTAAGCCGGGGACTGACTGTATAATTTTCCCCCTTAGTGTCTTTCAACCCCCCTCTTATGGTGTGCCCCCAGCTTCACCTCATATTTAGTGCCCCTCTAATTTACCCCCCCAACAGCTCCACCTCTTATTATTCCTCCGTAACAGCCCCCATCTTATTTTGCACCCCCAGCAGCACCCATTTTTATTGTGCCCCCCAACAGCTCCCCCTCCTATTTTGCAATCCCCAGCAGTTCCCCCTCTTATTGTGCCCCCCATAGCACCTCTCCCTTTTATTGTGTCCCCACTGTAAAATAATAAACAGATACTCACCTTTCCCAGTTCCCACGTGGCAGCTCCTCTCCTCTTCTTCTGCTGTATGTAGTAGTGAAGCTGTTAGGCAGAGATTGCATCATCACATGATGTCATCACCTGCCGCCTCTGCTACACACAGCAGAAGCAGAGTCACAGTGATAGTGCAGGGAGCCGTCTGCTGTCTGCACTATCACTATAATCAGCTCTGCTGGCTCCCGGAGCATGCCGGCGGAGTTGATGTCCAGGCACATACCTCCCACCGTGGTGCTACAGCGGGACAGAGCCCAAAAATGTTAGCTGCCCTGCTGGATCTGGGATGGTTGGGAGGAATAGTAAAGTTGTACAGTCCACATCCTCTTAAAGATGTTTTGTAGTACTTGCAGGCTGTGCACAGTATTTGGAGTTGTACCTCATACAATGATGTAAGATAGGAGAGGTCCTCTAGGAATCTGCTCTGTGGCGAGGCACATGTGCTGTGGTCACATGCTGTTATATGACCTTGCTGACTTGTGACCTTGTAACATCACTACAAATTAAAGTCAGGCAGTATCTATCTATCTCTCTAGTTTATGATAGTACAGATAAGTACAGTAAACGGAGGACCCAAAAATAATCCATGGGTGCACCCCCAAGAAAGGCATTGTGAGACATTGTCACCAGGTTTTCCCCCACTAAACTACTTGAAATTTCTAGAATTACCACTTATAAGTGAAATCTCATTTTGTTTACCCTAAAAAAAATCTCCCCCAGATATGACTCTTCTCACCTCATTTTCACACAAAATGCGTCTAGTTTAGCTGTTGCAGGGGTAGTGTCATTTCTGAAACCCGTACTCGTACCTTCTGTTCTATAGCACCTAGGAACTTGCTTTCTGTGTCACATTAAATGTAGGAATCTCGTCTTATGGTTCTGTGGTCTACAGAACTGGAGAAAGAAATGTTTATAAATAGGCAGGAGCCGGATCTTTATCTGCATTTGCAGTCTGTGGGGCTTATTTACTTAGGGTCCCGCAGCCGCATATTCGTCGGGTTTCCCGACTTTTTGGGGATCGCCCCGGGGATTGTATCGCACGCGATCCAATTGTGTCGTAATCGCGCCAGCTTTCATGCATATCTATCTATCTCATTTCTATTTGTATAGCTTGTATCTATATCTATTAATCTCATCTACTGTATCTACATATTGGGCCACATGTATCACTCGTTTTTTTCTGTTGTTTTTGCGCTTTTTCATTCAGGTGCACCGTTTTTGCGCCATTTTTGCGATTAAACGCCCAACTAGCCTCGCAGCAAAAATAACCAGCTTTCCATCATCTATCTTGCCAAACCAGATGTTTTGCTGCACCTAATGATATTCATCACTTGCAACGTTTTCATTTAGGCGCAAAAACGGGCGCAAAAACACTCCAGCCCGAAGGTGGCGTTGACTGAGAAGAAAGCACTGAGCCCCTTTGCAGAACAGCTCATCTCTAGCAGCAAAGCTCAGCCAGACACTAGAACAGATAATACAGACATGAGATACTCTGCAGACAGGAGCTGCAGACTCTATTTACAGTTCATCACCTTCTATTTACAAAACATTCTGCAAACTCCTGAGCTCAGAGCAAGAGAGAAAAGAACTTTGCAGAATGTTGCAGATACTACAAACAAGTGTCCCCCATGTAATTCTGCACAGTGTCTGAGGGGGATATTGTTCAGAATTACAGGGGTGCAGCAGAAGATCAGCACTGGGGGATCCCCTCCAGGAGAAGTCACTGCTGAGGAGGTCACTGGGTGCTGGGTGTCACACACCTGGGTGCTGCTGTGAGTGTTATCTTCATTATGGGATGTGGGAGAAGCAGAGAGGAGCTTGTAGCAGGATCACATGTAAGTGCCTGAATCTAACATTGCGCCGAAATTGTTTTAAAGTAAAGTGATTAATAAGAGGCAGAAAATATACTTATCATAGATGGTTGTAGCTTGTGATAATTCTGGCAAAACAGTGCGCCAGAATTTAGGCGCAACTACTACACTTAGGCGCACAAAAGTGATAAATGTGGCCCATTATCTATCCATGTATCTATCTATCCATCTATCTATTTATTATCTATCTATCTATCTCATATCTATCTATCTATCTATCTATATATCTATCTATCTATCTATCTATCTATCTATCTATATATCTATCTATCTATCTCATATCTATCTATCCATCTATTTATCTATCTGTATCTCATATCTATCTATCTATCTATCTATCTGTCTATGTTCCAATTGATCTGTCTTTCTATCTACTATTTTTTCTTGCTTTGTACCTATTCATATGTTCTTGTGTTTTTTCAAAGAGCAGGAAAAAATCTGCACTTTTCTGTAGAGGTTGCGCTGTGCGGGGGTCTTTCTACAAGATGGGACATTCTGAATACATATATGTGTTTGCTGTGTTTTCTTTTTCCCATTAGTTGAGTGTTTAACAAGCGTGATTCCTAATCTCATCTGAAATCCATTTCTAGATGTTGTATTAATGTGTAAGGCCATTCCATGATCATTACCAAGAAAGAGTCTGACAATTACCCAGACGCTGAAGCGTGAAGGAGCTACCTCTGTTTTCCACGGCTCATGTCTAGCGAGGTCATCCTGATCTTAGACTTGTGTGTTGTGCAGTCACCGGGGAGGGAATACGTGACTTACACAACTGTTTTCTTATGATAAATCTTGATATTTATCAGTGATGTGCAATACATGGGACTCTAGCGCTCATCCCCAAAACGCAGACACAGAAGCCTAATGCAAACCTGTAGTGGTCCACCGGCCGACCATGTGACATCTACCGGTGTACCCAAACCACCCCCTAAATGCAATTTTACACTTCACCTTCTATCTATAGTCATATAACTTTGCTTCTGCAGAGCTGTGGGGCACAGGAAGGCATACGGTTGCGGATGTGGAACCTGAGTCCAATAGGTATAGGAGTCCAAGTGCTTCCAAGGTAAGTGAGTACTACAACAGCACAGCTATAGTTAAAAAAAAAATAGGGGAAATGGACAATGGGAGGCAGTACGGAAAAAATGGGCAAACAGTGGAGATAATATAATCTTAAACTGCGGTCTAGGACTCGGAGTTCTCCTCTTACTCCATAACGCTTCAAGTGAATAGTGTCCAAGAGCAAAATTGACCACAAAAGATATCACGATAAATATATTTTTTTACTTCAAAATTCTTCATAGGACATTCGCATTTCCAGTAAATATACAATAAAATTTCCAAGTAGTATACTAGCTGCTTCCATTTTTTTAGACCAAAAGACTCGGTGAGTAAATCGACATACTTTCAAACTCGCATAAGCATAGTAACAGTCCATCCATTGAATGTCCAATTTATTCAACTCGCGTATCTTGATGCAAAGACGGAAACCACTACTCTAACAGATGCCTCCCAAAAGTGCTACGAGCACAGACAATGGGGCACATTTACTTACCCGGTGCTGCGGAGTTCACGAAAGTGCATTGTCCGAGGATGATGCACTGTGCAGTGCATGATGAAGATTGTGCGCCCGATATCCTGCATGTGCTAAATAACAAACCAGGCCAGTGTCATAAACCAAAAACAATCTTTTAGCTGGATAAAATACACAAATGTATTGATATACTCTAAAAACACATAAAAGACACTGTGGAAATGACTAAGGGCCCGAATCGCAATTTTTTGTCGGGTTACTCAAATATTACCGATTTGCGCCGTCTTTCCCTGAATTGCCCCAGGTTTTTGGCGCACGTGATCGGATTGTGGCGCATTGGCATGCATGCGACGGAAATCGGGGGGCTTGGTCGTCGGAAAACCTGACGGATTCGGAAAAACCGCGGAATTAAAAAAAAAGTGTAGCTTGACACTCACTTCCCTGCACCCAGGATAGGATCGTGAACTCCAGCGAAATCCAGCGGACTTCAGCGCAGCAGCGACACCTGGTGGACATTGGGCGCACTAGCTAAGTGAATCCCGGCCGGACCCGAATCAGCGTCGGAGAACCTGGATCGCAATTGGACCGGGTAAGTAAATGTGCCCCAGTGTGCTACTCCTCACCTATGCCTAACAATTTGGCAATATGTATAGCATGGACAAAGTGCAGATAAGATGCAGGTCAATCAATAGTGATGACGGTGGTAACATGAAGTCAGCAATATAAGCATAGAAAAATAATAATAAATATCACCCAAGTCCATCTATGATGAGAAGAAAGACATCCCCACGCGTATCACTGCGTTCCTGCGCCTCCTCATGGGTAAGCGATATCCTGCATGTGTCGCTTCCCCACTCAGGTCCGACAGAGTTCACCTTCTTCTTCCTGGTGCATGTAAGTGCTTGGGCTTGCGACACGATTTGAAAGTTAAATCCCGCACTCAGTCCGAATCAGTCGCATCGTCCGATGCCCCCCCCCCCCTATTTCTGTGGCATGAAAGCCGGCGCAGCTGCGCCACAATCTGATCGCATGCGACACAATCCCCAGTTAAATACCTGTCCCTGCGGCGCATATCCAGAAAACATCAGTAAATAAGCCCCGATGGGAACACACTAGGAATACACTGGGATAACACTAGAAGGGGATAAATGATGGGTGTAGTAGTATTTTCTGTTGGACAGCACAGAACAGATCACACAGTATTTCACTCTCCATCACCACCAAATGCAGAATGGCGGCGTTGGAGATCAAGGGGGGGGGGGATACTTTGATCTGCCCCAAGGGTCATAGATCACTGTCATTGGCCAGTTTGTATCGACTGGCCAATGGCAGTAACCAACATTGCAGAACTAATCAGATTGGCCCTGTGATGTCAGAGGGGGATCCCGGCATACATCTCCGGTCTGTCCCCCCGTCTTGCAATGGAGTGACGTCACATACACTGCTGAAATACAAGCTCTAAAAGCTTAAACATTTACATCAACTTTCTACCATCTATTACTAGTTAGTTATCAAATATGATGCCTCACAGTTACTGCTTTGTTTTGGAGGAGACCTAAGAAGGAGGATGAGTTGTTGAATGCTAAGGGTCCCATATACTGTCCTTGCACACTAAACAATGAGCCAACCCATTTGCCATTACATTCCTTTCTGGAGAACTATAGGGTATTAGTTTTAACAATACAAAGCTGCCAGTATTCAGTTTTTAACTAGGAGATATGTGTAACATTGCATAATGTGTTGTTGTTAGTAGCAGCAGCAGGACTGTGAAAAATGTATTCATATTCCAGGATTGTAGCAGGACTTGGAGCGCTGTGGGAGTGTGCTCACACTGCTGTGTTCTTTGATTTCTGCATTCAAACTTCTACCCATCCCTCCCCCCTGCTGTAATATCTAACCAGAAGCCTGCTATAGCTATTATTCAGAACAGAGGGGGAGGGCTGTACTGTGTGAAGCGATCTCACATTCCAGTCAAATGTAAATGTATTTTTTACAGCAGGTATGGTTACACTTATTTTCAGAGCCAATATCTGTCTGCATCTTTGTTTGGTAAAAACAAATGGTAGACTCCATTAAAGGATTTTCAAGACAAATTTGTTTGGCATTTAACAGGGGATTTTGGTGCACACGATTGGATTTTGGCGCATCGGCGCTGGCTTGCACGTGACAGAAATCGGGGAGCGGGCTGTCGGAGAACCCGACGGATTCGGACAACGCACAAGATTTCACATTTAGAATTGTGTCGCAAGAAACGCACTTACAAGCACCGGGAAGAAGAAGGTGAACTCCGGCGGACCTCTGCGGGAAGCGATGGATGCCGGAACTCAGGCGCACAATCGTCATGAATCGCGCTGGACTTCATCCTCATCGGACCATCTAAATCAGGGATTGCGACAGGACCAGGTAAGTAAATTTGCCCTCTCTTTACCCCTTTCCGAAATAAAAAAAGGTATAACAAGTATTTATGCAACGACTACCCCTGCAGTCATCCAAAAATTCTCCCATACTTGGAGGTTTGGGGCTCCATAGATCAGTTTTTCTCAATAGCTGATACACAGAGAATGGAAGAGAAAGCAGACAGCACCTGTCTGTGTAGTGGTCAGACCAGTTTAAAGGAACACTCCAGTGATTGCTGAATCAATGAATAATACATGGTATAGGGCCGGTAGGGAGGAGCAGGACTCTAGGTTCTCACAAGGAGAGAATACAATGAAAATGAGTTATGCTACTCCCTTCAGGCCCTGCACCCTGTATTACTCAATGAAGTAGCTTTGACTGGAGTGTTCCTTTAATGAAGATCATATTCATTTGAATGGGAGCTAAACTGCAGTGACTTGTTTCAGCCACTATAAAGAGTACGGAGCTGTCTGCTTTATTCAGAGATTCTTCAGTTGTTGATTTCTGTCTAAACAATGTTAGTCTGACAGATCTATTTTCTAATGTTGAGTTAATATTGGTGTAATAGTTTATCATTTAGCCTAAATGATGGGTGGCTACGAAAAGATTCCATATTGCAGGACCAAGCATGATAGTAAATTAATAGGTCCATTCATTTTTTAATTATACTTTTGCACTGTGGTGGTGCTGCAGTATTGCTCTGGATCAGGGAAGCAAAGAACTTTGGACATTTGTGGACATATAAATATTCCCCCTACACAAACTCAGCCATTCTTACTTTATTTTATATAAAGGATTAACTTGCATTAATATATAGTGTTCTTTATGTACATTCTGCTTATCATTGCTTTATCATAGACTAGTAGAAAGGGTTAATGAACACTGAGATACATGTATGACTGCATCTCTATCACTCGGAAGCCAGTCATTTTCCACAGGTTTGCAGAAGAAAGTTGAGAGTTGTTTACCTCACCAGCTGACAGCTTGACCTTTAAAATGACAGGTGCTGTCAGGAAAGTTGTTTACACTTTAGAAACTATAGAATATTAAGGGGACTCACTGTAAGTCTATGGGAGAAAGCTTTGTCATTGTGTTTGTGCTAAAATGTAACCACTTCTCCCCTGGTAAAAGGTATATAAGGCGAATAGTCTATTTTTTTGGTCTTGCAGCTTCGGGGTCTCAGCCAATGGACATGCAATACCTATCTAACATCTTCAGATTTATCCAAAATTTACAATCCTTTTAAGACCAAATGGAAGCCTTGCAACATTGGCTGTTTAGTCTCTCCTTGTGATTTTATACTTAAAATTCCTACAGCCCCCTTGTGATGATATTGCCATCCAGCTGATATTTTCTGACTCAAGGCCTATGAACAAATTTTTGAAAATTTAAGGTGTTGAACCAGGATTGATTGTTATCCTCCATACACAGGATAGGAGGGTATCCAACTGCCAGGAAGCCCTCTAATCTTGAGAATAGGGGTCTCCTTCTCACTTATTGAATTCAATAATATGCCAACAGAGGTGCAACATTCAAAAGACGAGTTGAGCCTCTTGCCTCAGGCAGCACCACCTGCAGCAAGATTATGGGGCAGTGTCAGGGACACAGTCATCTGCTATAAAGCAGGATTTGACACCTAGAAATAGTGTCCCTTCCCACCTGATGTCAGCCTGGGTGTGAGACACTGCAACGAGAACCCACTTACTGAAAAAATAACCTGATATATTACTACTGGATGGGATGGAGGGGGTAGCGGTCCATAGATCAGTAATTATGTTACTGTGAGGGTGTAGCACAACAAACATCATCTTCATTTCCAAGACGAGTGAAGGACTAACTCGGATCCAAAATATCTTACCCTATCATAAATATCAGCACAAGCAACTAGAGGTTCAAGGTTGACTTTCAGATGGTATCTCAGCCCAACAGACAACAATGCAGTCCATCTCAACCAGACCTACTGCACACCTTTAAAACTGAATATTCCCTTGAGAAACTGTTGATGGAAGGCTTGTAATATTTTCTATAATACATAAAGTGTTTGTTTGTAGGTGATGCTCAGGATGGCTAATTTGGAGAAGGATCTATTTAGGGTCTTCATTAGACATAAGGTCAGTAGGAGACACATGGCAGATCCATTGTGTCCTTTCGAGAGAGCCACAGATTGAGGTTTTAAGTAGTCCGTCACCAATTTTTACCGTGACTCTTTGGAAGTCTTTCATGCAGATATTCCAGACAACTCACATGTCAGGTACAATACATGGAAAAAAATCTACTGCACTTGGTTTTTTTATTTGTTTGTGTGAAGGTATAATAAGAGATCCACTGATCTCCTTTTTGCATCCCCGTTGAATGTGTCCACTCGGTTCAGTTCTATGGGAGTGAAGAAAATACTTGAATGGAGAGTAGTTGGCCTGTGTGGCAAAGTTTCTGTTCATAAATAATGTTAATCGGAAAACCAGTTTAAGCCACCTTCTAACCAGAAAATGAAATTTGATGATAGCTCATACCGGAATAGTCACCATATCTGGTACCCCGTTAGTTTATCGTAAAGTGACCTCTGATACCCACAGAGAAGTTTCCTGTAATTCACAGACACAACCAAACTTACAGATCCCTGAAGAAGTCATCAGGCAGAGACCCAAATAAAGGAATGGTGGCATCTGGAGCAAACCTGGAGGCCCCATGGATGTTAACTATTATGTCTAATGTAGAGTAACATTTTGTTGAGGGTTCCTTGGTTGAGGGTCACTTTTAGTTTTAAACGCTTTGGACAAAACATAAAATTCCAACGTCTTGTTGGTTATTTTAGGATTTAATATTTGCAGGGTCAAAAAGATGATGGAATGACAGGTGCGGGACATAAATTCATAGACAGATTTTTCCTTTTTTCCATATTGCGTGATGACAGGGAGGGCATTTCAGAAACAGAGACCAAACGAAAAGCTGACATAGCTCTTTAGATTATATCTCTGGCTTTTTTTCTCTTTTCTGTATAGCCTTTTCTTTTACAGCACAGTCAAATCTCTAAATACCCCACTACTCGCCATTGTCTGTCCACCATTTGGTTTAGAAAGCCTGAGAAAGCCTGAGAAAGGTTCCTTAGGAAAGATGCACTATTTAACGGAATTCAATCTGTCCCAATAGATTTGAATCACTAACATAAATGTATGAATGTAGATTATATCTCTGTAATGAGGCCTGAATCATTCTCAGTTACTTCAAAGGACTGAAACTTAACCTCCCTTTTTAGCAGCGATAATCAGAGCTTAATGGGTTTCTTTATTAATTGTTTCACTGCTAGGTTTGGAAAAGACACGCAGCCTTGCAGGTCTCACAGAGAGGTAGCTCCATCATCGCTTTTCAGAGTTAGGAGAAGTTTTTAATGTACCGCGAGACACTCCGAAATACAAAAAAAAAAAAAGATCATTACATAAAGATCAGTCATAAAAAATCATATTATCGGTAGTAGAAACCTGATTTTTGACAAATATTCTTATGGGCACAGGCCTCCAGGTAAGATGTGCCCAACCCCATAGCAAATAATCTAGTGGCGGTATGTTACCATAATGGGGCAAATTTACTTACCTGTCCTGGTACGATCCCCGATTCGGACGGTCTGACGAAGATGAAGTCCGGCGCGATTCACGAAGCTTGTGCGCCCGAGTTCCTGCATCCGTCTCTTCCCCGCCGAGGTCCGCCGGGGTTCACCTTCTTCTTCCCAGTGCTTGTAAGTGCGTGTCTTATGACACAATTCAAAATGTTAAATTCCGCACGTAGTCCGAATCCGTCCGGTTGTCCGATGGCCCGCCCCCCGATTTGTGTTGCGTGCAAGCCAGCGCCAATGCACCAAAATCCGTTTGCGGGCACCAAAATCCCCTGTTAAATGCGGTGCAAAACAGAAACCGGCAAGAAACCTGAGGTAAATGCGCTCCGTGGACCCTTAGTAAATGTGCCCCAGTATGTGAATAAGTACAAATGTATTATTCAAAGTACTAGTACAGTTTGTAGACCACCTAAGCATCTCAGCACATGCTTCTTACCAAGTTTCGGGAGCAGGTGAAGCTGAACCACAGCTAGGACCGAAAGCAAAGGGCAGTGCCCCCTGGTCCTCTGCTTCCGAGGGGACTTCAACCCCTATTTTCATGCCACTCTTCCAACACTAACACTAACATTAAGCCATCCTTTTGTTTTTCATAGCAGTTTTTCATAGTCTACACATTTGTGCTTCATCTTCTTCATGTAAAAAGGTTAATTGGGTTTGTAAAAAAAAGCCCTATTCCTCGCTCCTTGAAAAAGTTCTGCACATTCTTTTTTTATACAGATCAATCTTTGACATTATTAATCATGGGTTAATATTCCAAGGGGGTAAATGTACTATAAAGTTAGCTAATGTAGCTTGTAAAGTGGGGTCCTTGAAGGTCCTAGCTATGGTTCGTCTGATTTCTCTTATTGTTGGGTGTCTAGAACCTGGGAAGAACTTTACTTTCCAGATAAACTACATTGGTGGCAAATGAGTAGGCAAGGAATTTAATTAGATCTTTGAAAAAGAAAATTTGTGAAAGGAGATCCGAAGGATCGGACAGTGAATTCCAACTTGTCCTATTCCCCTGCTGAAACCTGCCGCGATTGGTCTAGGTCAGTAGTGGCGAACCTATGGCGCGGGTGCCAGAGGTGGCACTCGGAGCCCTCTCTGTGGACACCCAGGCCATCAACCAGCACAAAGGTCACCATACAGGACTCCTCCTCCTGCAGTAACAGGCAGCCCAGAAAGTGCCGTGTTCAGCACTATTTTATAGAGACTTGAAGTAGAGAAGCAGCAAAGAGGTGTGGACAGAGCTGGATTATCATTGAAGCCCCTCCACAGTTCCTGTGATTCATCCTGTTAAGGGGGCTTACTGTATTGGTGTCTTCAGGACGCCAATACGTCCAAATCTGTGACACAGAGGGAGCAATAAGTTACTTTAAATTGGCATTTGGCAAAAATATGTGGCTTTTGGTTGTAGTTTGGGCACTCAGTCTCTAAAAGGTTCGCCATCACTGGTCTAGGTTGTGGAGGCTGCAGTGAGAGTTCTGCTCCTTCCTGGATTTCAGTATTCGGTAGCCCGGGGCATAAGGGCATCTCTATAAGAACAATAAAGGCAAACAGTGGAATTTTAGTGAAAACTTAACATCGCTCTGGCTTCTAAACAAGTTTTTTACAGTAATATCCAAGCTTATCTTATATCTTTCACAAATTAAGAGAGAATTCACTATGAGGGGTTCCAAATATTCAAAGCTTCTTGTACCCAGTTGTTATAGAAGGATAAGTCTGGCTTCCAAAGGGCAAACCACATATGTTGAAAACAAACTTCTTTATTCCCTCCTTTTAAAACACTACAGCGACCCACATGGCACAATCATAGGTACTATATATGCAAAGTCTACGCGTTTTGGAACGAATCCTTAGTCACGGCCAAGGATTCATTCTGGAAAGCATAGGCGTTGTGCATATTTCCTATGATTGTGCCATGCTGACCCCTGTAGTACTTGTTTTTAAAATACGTGGTCTGCCTTTTGGAAGCTGGACTTTGGATCCTTTTATTACAATTGTTATTCAACTTGGAGCCACGTTTGTCCATGCTCTAGGAACCCACATGACATCAACAACAGTGTATCCACTTTCTATTGTTCAGTTCTTGTACCCAGGTCCACCACGGCGATGTCATTTACTATGTAATGATGTTATAAATAAAGTCAATATGACGCACCATCTTTATTTCCAAGATGTGTGGAGGACCAACTCAACTCAAAATATCATCAAGATCAGAACAAACAACTAAACGACCGAAGTTTGGTCTGAGATGGTGTCTCAACCCAACAGAGGACAGTTCATCTCAACCAAATCTACTGCAGGAAGGTTCCTAAGGAACTTTTTTATCTCAATCAGCTCTACTGCACACCGCGACAACAAATAACAACTCCCCCTCGCCAATCATAGCCGTGGCTAGTAGCTATGAGCGTCAATTTGCTGGAATGGCTGTTCAACTGCAATATGTCTCAGCTGAACCCGAACACAAACAACGGGTCTGTTGATCCACAAAAAAAGTTTTTTAAGGAATGTGATGGATGTTTTTTTATATTTTGCCATCATATATGAAGTGTATGTTTTTAGTTGATGCTTAGTATGGACAATCTGGGGATTTTTAAAAATATAGGAATATAGATGCACCTTCTTCAGGACCCTAGGTCAGTAGGAGACATTCGTCGCACATTCATTGTGTCATGCTGAGAAAGCCCCAGATGGAGGTTTAAAAGAAGTTCATTGCCTATTTTTACTGGGACACTTTGGGAGTCTTTCTTGTAGATATTCCAGGCTACTCAAATATCAGGTAGAGTACATAAAAAATACTGCACTTCAAAGATTTTTTTTTAATTTTTTTTTTAATTTGACTTAAGATTTGAAACCCTGTAACCTTTCTCTATCTGTGCTGTCAGCGATGCCACTTCCTGTGACCACATTGGCCCAACGTTGTCATGGGTCATCCTTAGATCACCGTGGATGAAACATTCTAGACACATTCTGAACAATCTACAGGGATCCATATCAGAACAACAGTTTAGGAATGGAATAGTAATGTGGAAAAGTTGGTTGGATTAGGTTAAGATTCTCTGATTAATATTTTTTCTTTGTTAAGGTAATAATTTTATGCAATACTACTGATATTTTAACTTAGAAAATTTTTTTGAAAAACTTCATGAAAAGGGTTTTGCTTAAGGAAAAAAATCATATTCTCATCTTTTTATGTTCACTTTGGCAGCTTTTTAGCTCATAGTGTAGTACTATCAGATTTATAAAGCAGTGTCACTTCCACTTATTGGGGCAGATTTACTTACCAGGTCCCGTTGCAATCCCGTGGTGCGTTGTCCGACGAGGATTCGGGTCCGGCGCGATTCACTAAGATTGTTCACCCTAGTTCCTGCATCTGTCGCTGCTGCGCCTAGGTCTGCTGGAATTCACCTACTTCTTCCTGATGCAGGTGAGTGCTTGATCTTGCGACATTAAACCTTTTTTAAATTCCGCGGTTTGTCCGAATCCGTTGGGTTGTCAGACGGCCCGCCCCCCGATTTCTGTCGCGTGCAAGCTGGTGCCGCTGCGCCAAAATCCGATCGTGTGCGCCAAAATCCCGGGGGAATATTTGGGAAACCCGACGAAAGAGAGGTGTTCGGACCCTAAGTAAATGAGCCCCATTGAATGCTCATCAGACAATCCCTGCATGAGGACAAGATTTACATTACGGCAAAACAAAAACAGAGCAACTTCAGGGAACAATAGTGGGTGTTAACTCTCGAAATGCCGCCGATGAGCGTGCCGCAATTTACTCTAGGATTGTCTCTCCCTGATGACATCACAGAAAACCATTCTCCTCAGGAAAATGGTGGAGCCTTGGGTATTACACCGATCATGGGTGTTACCGATGGGGGCAAAGATTTGGTACCAAAACAGAAATTTTAGGTTCAGCTGCGTTTGGGTTCGACCTAGAACCCTGAACTGGTTTGCTCGTCCCTAGTTGTTAGGTTTAGAGAAAAAAGAAGTGTCTCTCTTGTCTAAGGGAAGTGATTGGTATTGCATCTGCAATACCAGGCATGGCCACTGACGTGAGGGGTGCTGTTTATAGGAATTAAATAGACTCTGTTTCTGGATAAAGCTTTTAATCAGGAGGAATGAGTTGGGATAGAGATGGCTGAATTATAATGGGATCTCCTGCTATTTTTCTGTTCAGGGGGATCCTGAAGAGAAGCTACAATAATAATTTCAATTTCCCCGCCTTCTTTCAACTGTATTGGCGTCCTTAGGGCATCAATACGATTGAAAGATACATTGCTCAGATATCTTGTCATTGTCATAGACGAATGAGAGGGAATATTCACTCTTTTCTCATAACCGACCATAAATGGGTCCTCCAGTCTGATGATAAAGCATTCCTCTTAAACTTAGGTCCTCTCCTTTAATGTGCCCTCCAGTATTTATGGCCTCCACAACCTTCCTTTTTTTTTGCTTCCCAAAGCATTAAGGGATAGAGTGACATGGAAGTGTCACACGTAGGTGACATCAGAATGACACCAGATTTCCTTGCCTCTAGTGTCAAAGGCTTTGTTGTTCTTAACTGGGACACTTCCTCACCAGACTGAATGTACTTAGATGTAAGAAGATAACCCCCAGCCATGAAGTGCGGCTCTAATAGACAACACAGCTGTAGGATAGATGCAGGTCTTAGGGACGGTCACATCAGTTCTATGGCACTTTCAGCTTTGTTTCTGCACTGTCCCCTCTGGTTACGACTCAATCTAACAATATCATATAATCAGCCACAGTAGCGTCTCATAACTGCTTTCACCAATTATACATAGAATGGGGCTAATTTACTAAGGGTCCGAATCGCGCATTTTCATCGGGTATCCCGAATATTTCCGATTTGCACCAAATTGCACTCACATACACCGGGACGGAGAAGGTGAACTCCAGCGGACTTCAGCGCAGCAGCGACACCTAGTGGATATGGGGTGCTTGACCTTAGTGAGTCCCGGCAGAACCCAAATCAGCGTCGAAGAACCCGCCGCTGGATCGCGACTGGACCGGGTAAGTAAATCTGCCCCAATATGTTACATCACTCGTAGTAGTACATCATAATATATGCGATTGGCATCCAAGACTTCTAGGGGCCCAAGGCCACTCAATCCACCTACCAATTTGCCCTTAGAGAGGGAGCTCCAGCCCTGATATCCTCATACATATGTACGGGCTCTCAAAATTTGTGTAAACAAAAGCCCTATGAAGGTCCTCCAAAGGTTCTTAAACTGCTCACTGAAGTGCTTGTAGTGGTAACATCAGCATTAGTGGAGAAATGTTGTTTGTAGGTGGTGAAAGGGCAGCAGTATACCCTGGAACCTGTCACTGTCAGGTGGATAAATGACATATATATGCAAAAAAAAACAAATGGACGTAATGCCCCGGAAATTCATAGACCGATGTTGCAACAAAATGTGGTTTTCTTGATCAAAAGGCAGGTGCTTCTGGACCCATTGTAGCTGCGGCCTGCTTAACAGATTCTTCCTGTCTTCAGAGGCAGTAACTTTTTCTGGTCATCCAAGCCATCCTGTGTACTAACCGTTTGGACCTGGTGACTACTAACCTACTAACCTGGGACAGTTGATCCCCAAAAAGCGGATTCTATCTACCTTTTGATCAATAAAACCAAATTGTGTTTCCACATCAATCTACAAATTTCTGGGGCAACGTGTCCATTTCCAACTGTGTTTTTCGTATATATTTATTCTATTGTCTATTCTATTGTCTATGGATTCCACCCAACACTACTACTGCGACCAAGCCAAGAAATCATGACAATCATGAAGAAAATCTTGAGGATAGGCCAACAAAAAAATCTTGTGGACAATCCTGTAAAGCAGGACCTCTAATTACCACCTACAACTCTTTGCATCCTATTTTAGATGGTGCTCTACTGATTTCATTGTAGTTGGAATTTTTTATGTTCCAAGGAATCAGTCCTGTTCATCTTTGCACCCAATATGCGTCTAAGGTTGTCAAGGGGGTGGTGCTTGGCTCCTCTCACCAGTCTCAGTGCTACCTTAATTATGCCTCAAGTCCTATAGGTGAACTTTGTGCTAGGGCAATGGGCTGTGTACCCACAGAGAGGGCAAAGAGTGCCATCCCATAGGTTCGCCACCACTGGTCTACAGCCTCCAACTTAGCAGAACCAGTTTTCTACACTGTACCGCTGGAATATAGAAGATAGAATACCATTGACGAAGGAATCTTTATATTTGGGAGTTTATTACTTTTCAAAGAGATTAGCTTGTTTTCTTATCATCCTACCTCATGTCACTAGGATTCTGGAAAGTCAGATATTGTTTTAGAGGGAGCTGCCTTATTTTCGAGATCTTTGGAGAATTGATGAGTTCTGAACAATTTTTGTATTATTGCTGAGAATTGAGTGTTTTGGGGGAGCTCACAAAAAAAGTGTTCCATAAAAAGCGTATAGAGCAACCCAATCACTGTTAATAGTTTTCCTTGTATCACCCTAAATGACTTATCTGCATATTCCTTACCTAGAATCTGTAAGATCTGTAAGTCTGAAAATGTTGCCTGCAATGGAAAAATTGCGTAAGAGCTTACGGTAATTTCTCTCCTGACCAAGGAGTCCCATGAACCATGTCGCTTGATGGAGCCCACTGGTAACACACCATTCCAACTCAGTCTCGATAAATGTGCATGGCCACTGGGTGACGCGGCATGGTGGAAGTTCAGCCACATGCAGCTGTGTGTTACCAAGACCTGCCCATGTAAAGCACTTATACAACTGTTTAATTCTATACTTTATGAAGATTTGTTCCCCCCTGTGATGTTCTTTATTTACCCTCGTAGTATAGCATAATGTGGCAGAACATTTTGCTGAGTGACGTCTCAGATCCGAAGCTCACGCCCTCAAATTTAGTTTGATATCTAGGGAAAAAGATTCACATCAGGTCTAGACTTCTTCTTCCAGCAGCTTCCTCAGTAGTCTTTGATCTCCAAATGTCAATACATTTAAAATGATAAAAAATGACCTCTTGGCCCCTTAATGTGTTTTTCTTTTCAAGAGCAGGACCATGCACCCAGAATAGTATCTCTGTTTACATAACCGGCCATCTAGTTGGCAGTAATTTATTGATGGTCACCACAACCAATATAACAGCTGTTTTACCTGTTGTAGGCAGTGCGGACACATCCAGAGCAATGCCATGGGTCCTAAATGGAATGGGATCCTATAGGTTTACTACATTTTAGTAAATGGGTCCAGAATTTGAAAAACAGATCTGCATTGCTTTCAAATTTAGCACCAATCGTGTAAAAACCCTAATTTCTAAGTTATAAAAACCAGACTTGACCTGTAAACAAGAGTGACCCATTTTACTATAATCTTCGACAGTCCCGTTAAAGTGACATAAAATGAGATAGTAAAAAAATTAAGTAACAACCTGATCACTCGCTCATTACAATGCTTTTTGGGTGCCCACTGTTCATTGATTGGTATGGACACACAGGAAAGGATTTTTTAGCCAATCACTGGATATGGCGCTGACTCCCCCGAGAAAGTACATAGATATTTTCTTGTATTTTTATTATATGTAGGATACCTCATTGCAGGTTGTTTATGTTCAATTGCATACTATTTAAAATTTTTTGACCTCTATTGTTGGCAGCATATTTTAAGGTGGGTTGTAACCGTAACAGCGCCAGGGGATAATTGGGAATGTTAGTAGGGTCCACACTGTGGCTTGTTTGGTTAATGTTAATTTATTTATTTGGATGACAAGTTTGGAGGTGAACTACCTCCTTCATCAGATCCTTTAGGAGCTGTTGTCTACGTGGACATATGATGAAGGAGGTAGTTCACCTCCGAAAAATACATCATCCAAATAAATAAATTAACGTTAACCAAACAAGCCACAGTGTGGACCCTACTAGTGCTCCGGTCACAACCCACTGGCACTCTCAACATTGAACCAACAAAATGTGTCTCAGGTGAGAATGCACGGCCAACTGTTGGGCAGCCATTACAAGGGATACTCTTAAGGTTATCTTATAAAAATTTCTAAGGTAAACCCTCACCTGAAGTTGATATTATACATTGGTCTACCTTAGAGGGGGCTGCCACGCTTTGTATTCTCTATTTAGTATTTTTGAATAACTCTACTAACGTGGCAAGTATTTTTTTCATTTCCACCCAATATTGTGGCCAATATTTTTCATCCCCTCCTCTAACATGGCCAATATTTTTCATCCCCTCCTCTAACATGGCCAATATTTTTCATCCCCTCTTCTAACATGGCCAATATTTTTTAGCCCCACTGCCTCATGTGACAAATATTTTTCACCGTGCCTACCTAACAAGATCAATATTTTTGAGCAGAGCCCACTAAAGCAGCCAATATTATTGAGATCCCTCCACCTAATGTGGCCAAAATGTTTGAGCACCCCACTTAACATGGTGATTTATTTCCCTTAGCATAAGGGAATAGAAACTTGAGATTTTTAGATATATTATATGATAGTTATATTTCCATATATTGTTTTTAGTCTAGAGTTGAAATCTGGAATCATGCAGATACTGTTTCTAACACAACATATCACCCTGATATCCTGATTTGTGGCCTCTTTTCCACGTCACTGGTATTTATCTATAATATACTTTGGCAATTGTTCCCTGCAGTCCATTTCACCTCTCACTTTACAATGCTCTTAACTTTTCACATAGTAAATTCTAATCCTCTGGGGGTGGACAGCTGATTGCTCCTGTCTTTCCTGGTCTGGACAAAGATAAAGTAGGGAACAAGTTTACTCCCATGATTTATAGCTCATGCATTGACATAGTGACACTTCAGGGCCTGACTTTTTCCTAAGAGCCTATAAAAGTGAAGTAGAGCCACAATTTCCAGCAAAGACAGACAGAGATGGGGTTAGAGCATCACCTAAATAACTGCATGGTGATTCCAGGAAACCTTAAGCATTCATGGCCCAATGCAAAATCTGTTACACCCCCCTCACCCCCCCTGCCCCTTTCCTGTTTCTATGCACCATGAAATATCAATGACTTCCCCGCCATTACCCTACCATGTAGCATACAGTGTCCTGGTGCATGGGTGTCCACTAGGCACAGCGCCATTCTGTTTATTGCTATAGGACTGATGAGTACACTGTCGAACTAACTATGGCAAACCAATATGGATGAACGAAGCACATTTAATTCAATTTAGGATGAGGAACCTTGGTTCTCAGGACCAGTAGTGTTCCCAGTATCCACCACAATATAAAATATACTTCCTATCTCGTAATTTAGGCAGGTTGCCCACCAGCAATCTAGTCCAAAAAAAAAAGCTCCCTGCACCAAAACGATATCACAGGGCAGGACGTCAGTTCAGTCTAGTGATATGAGGTTCGGTCTCAGAAATCCTACCAGTGCACGGAAATTGTTCTCAGACTGAACTCGCTCATGGGCAACTGTGTTGTCAGAGAAACCCCTTTTAGGTAATCCAAAGACCACTGTTTCTTCTATGGTCTTTCCATACTGGGAGAAGTATTCGCTGGAATGAGTCAGTGGCCCCGTGCTAAAAGTACAGTGAAATTACACTTTGGGAGGAATTTATTAAGACTGGCGGTTTAATAGCCAGTCTTAAAATTCACCCCGGCGTTCCCTTTCTGCTAAGAGACTTTGGCCACTTAGTAAATGGGCACATTTTACTCTCTACCTTAAACTAGATTTGCAAGGGCTTATTTTTTGTGGGACATATTGAACTTCCTGGTGACACCCTTTAATCCACTGGAAAGCTGAAAAAAAAAAATCAAAATACGTTGGAATGGATCAAAGGAAAAAAACGCAGTTGTGCCATGCAGGCATTGTTTTTATAGCTTTCACCTATAAGAAGTATGACAAAAATATCAAATTTGAGTTTTTGTTGTGTTTTAATACCTTTAAAAAAAACAGGACATTTTGGGAACTTTATAAATTTTAAGATCACTTTTTATTAAAATTTTAATGCACAGGATTATTATTATTTAATATTTTAATTGATCGGATATTTTAACAAGTAGGAATAGCAAAATGTTTTTACTTTCTTTCTTATGTACGGTAATATTTTCTCTGTTTTCTATGGAAAGGTGGTCGGGGTGAGTGGAATTTAGTTGGTTATAGAATAAATTTTAATACACGCTATTGTGTTATTTTCTGGAATTTCTGTCTGGGAAACATAAATTAGACTAATATTGCATGTTACAGCAGAAAAAATTGCATACAGTAGGGTCTGTGACACCACAGTAGGATGAAAGTCAGCTCTGTAGTAGACCTCTGTCAGATGAAGGACACCCAGTGACATCAGGGAAGCAGATGTGACATTTGTTAAACATTGTGAGATATGCAAAGGAGATAAGGCTGTGAAAGCCCAGGCAGAAAAGTGACTTCACAGGAAGGAGTTATCACTATCTCAAGTACAAAATCACCATTCACAAGCACTAATAACAACGTGAAGTCACTTAGCACCGGGAAACAAGTTCTGGGAAAAGCTGTGAAGATGGAGATCAAGAAATCAAGAAGTAAGATATCCTCAATGTGTGGAATCGGAGTAAATCAAACTAATTGTAAAAGATATCATCAGAGGTTCCAAGAGGAGACTTCCTAGCATGACTCTTCTCCACCCCTGGATCTCCTTAACCCCTTAAGGACGCAGGGTTTTTTCGCTCATTTCTCGCTCTCTACCTTCAAAAATCCATAACTTTTTCATTTTTCCGTGTACAGAGCTGTATGAGGGCTTATTTTGTGCGTAACAAATTTTACTTTCCCGAAATGTTATTTATTTTAACATGCCGTGTACTGCGAAGCTGAAAAAAATGTGGAAAAATTGAAAAAAAACGCACGTGCGTCAGGTTCTTGTGGGCTCAGTTTTTACGACTTTGACTGTACGCTCGAAATGAACCTCAGCTTTATTCTTGGGTTTGGTACGATCGCGGTGATACCAAATTTATACAGGTTTTATTGTGTTTTAAAACATTTTCAAAAATTAATCGAATGTGTACAAAAAAAAAAATTTACCTTCTTCTGAATCTTCTGAAGCTAATAACTTTTTCATACTTTGGTGCACGGAGCTGTTTGAGATGTCATTTTTTGAGAAATGAGCCGACGTTTTCATTGCTACCATTTTGAGGTCTGTGCGACATTTTGATAATTTTTTATGTTATGTAAAAAGGTGTAAAAGTCGCATTTCGGACATTTGGGCGCCATTTCCCGTCTCGGAGGTCACCGCCGGCCGTAACCGTTTTTATATTTTGATAGATCGGGCATTTTGGGACGCGGCGATACCTAATGTGTCTGTGATTTTTACTGTTTATTATGTTTTATATCCAGGGCCGCATCTGCCATGAGGCGAGATGAAAATCTCGCCTCAGGCGGCGGATGCCTGAGCCCTGATTGAGGCGGCGAAATTTGGGGTCATAGTGTGGGCGATCCGGGTGGCGATTGCCGCCCGAATCGCCTACATGAAAAATCAATCGCGTCTGTCTCTTTAAGAGACAGACGCGAGTGATGTACAGAGCGGCCGGCACAGATCCTTCTGTCCGTGCCGCTCTGTTGCTCTGGAGGACTCAGGCAGCGTGTGATGACGTCACGCTGCCTGCGTCCCTTCACAGAGTACAAGGTAGGCGAAGACCCGGGAAGAAGACGCGAACGCCGGCGGGGGAGCATGACAGGAGTCGAGGTGAGTTGATTTCTTTATTATTTTTATAAAAGGCGGGCAGTATGACAAAGAGTACGGGGGGCTGTATGATAAAGAAAACGGGGGGGGGCTGTATGATAAAGAAAACGGGGGGGGCTGTATGATAAAGAAAACGGGGGGGCTGTATGATAAAGAAAACGGGGGGGATGTATGATAAAGAAAATGGGGGTTGTATGATAAAGAAAATATGACAAAGAAAACGGGGGGGGGGGCTGTATGACTAAGAAAACGGGGGGGCTGTATGACTAAGAAAACGGGGGGGCTGTATGACTAAGAAAACGGGGGGGCTGTATGACTAAGAAAATGGGGGCAATATATTTAATAAAACGGGGGCAGTATATTTAATAAAACGGGGGCAGTATATTTAATAAAACGGGGGCAGTATATCTATGAAAAGGGGGCAGTATATCAGAATACAGGAGCTGCTTATTTAATAATAAGGGGGCTGTATATTATATAATATGGTAGGTGAGCTGGACATTATGTAACCTGGGTGTGGCTTTTAACCATAATTTAACTACACATTATATAATCAAGGTGGGCTGTATATAATATAACTTGTGGGTGAAGCATTATATGGGAGGGGCTGTATTTAAAAGGGAGGGTGGTTAATATGGGGTACTGTATAAAATTTTGGGGCGGTAAATCTGTATATAGTTAAACGTGGGAGAATCTGGATATAGGGGTTGGATTTTAATTAAACTATAGGAGCTGTATATAATTTAATTAGGGGACAGGAGATTTTATTATAAATTTTGAAGAAGGGATTCTATATCCATTCTGTGTGTGGTGTTGGGGGGTAGAGTGGTCCATTGTGTCATGAGAGGTGTACAGTATATGATTTAGGAGCGCTGTTATTTCGGTGAATATATACTGTAAGTGACTGTGGTATATTATCGGTGCAGTGCAGAGATGTGGTGCCGGGAGCTGAAGACATCTGCCAGCAAATTCAACAGTCCTGGGTGGGAGAAGATGCAATGATGCCGTCTTCCTGAGTGAGCAGATCGTCGCCTGTGAGGTACTAGATGCCACTATTGTCTGTGTCACTGACTGGCAAGTGGTATCACGTGTGGTGTCTCAGAGGGCCAGTTACTAATTTTAAGTAATGTTGTCAGCTTTTTTTTTTTTTTTAAATGTGGAAATTCAGTAGGCCGAACATATCCTGGAAGCAGGGGAGGTCTGGTGTTGGGGGGGGGGGTGTTATGTGCTGTCGCGGGGGCGGCATTTTAATTTTCGCCTCAGGCAGCAAAAACCCTAGAATCGGCCCTGTTTATATCAGTTCTAGCGAAACGAGGGTGATTTAAATTTTTTATATTTTATTAATTTTTTTTATTTTTTCAACTTTTTTTTTTCACTATTTCTTAGACCATCTAGGGTACATTAACCCTAGATGGTCAGATCGCTCCTACCATATACTGCAATATTACTGTATTGCAATATATGGCATTTTTGCAGCTCATTCATTACAATGAGCCACTGGCTCATTGTAACGAATCTGCAGAAGCCATGTAGCCTCGGGTCAAATGAAGAACCGAAGCTACCATGACAACTGATCCCCGCCCCTCGATGACGTTCGGGGGAGCAACGATCGTAATAAAGATGGCGGCGCCCACGCGCCTCTGTCTTTTAAATGCCGCCGGCGACTTTGCCGGCGGCATTGAAAGGGTTAATAGCCGCGATCGGTGCAAGCACCGACCGCGGTTATTAGCGGTGGGGGTTTGCTGCAATATGCAACAACCCCCACCCTTGTATGAAGAGGACTCAGCCCGTGAGCCCTCTTCATACATTCCCTGTACCTCTGCGCCATAGAGCTACTGCGCAGAGCGTTAAGGGGTTAAAAGTTATTTGAATACAGAGTAATATAAAACACGATTGTCTCCCTTTGTTTTGCATACAGGACCCAAGGAAGTGAGCGGTCCACTTCTGGAACATGTAGGCACCCTGTGGTGCTTCCTTATCCCAATGATATATTCATGTAACCCAGCAGTTGGACTGGACTGATACAACCTATATCTTTCCCCGTTTAGAGATGTGCCTAATTTAGTCCATCCACTGTAGGTGAGCACACCTACCCCATATCTAGGGTACCACCAAATAAGTCTCTACTACCATGTGCTGATCCAGATTCCAGAAGCTCTGTATGGATTTTACACAAATGTCACATCAGCACTGAGATTATTGACAGATGTGTCATTAAAGGGGTTGGCCACTTTACCTCATGTGTTTTGTGTAATGTGTGTGTAAGCGTGGGAGGCAAGTTATTAGGTAATTTACCATTATACATCTAGAAATAGTCCTGCTCTGCTTTGTTGATCTGTAAAGCGCCATCTCCTGTCTTTTACTTCATCAGCCAGAGATTTCTGTCCATAAAATGGCCGCAGATGGAGGGTCATGTGATCTCTAAATGGCGATTGTCCAAGGACAGATAGAGATCACATGACCCTCCATCTGCGGCCATTTTATGGTCAGGAATCTCTGGCTGATGAGGTAAAAGACAGGAGGCTTCACTTTACATATCAAGAAAGCAGAGCAGAACTATTAATATAATTTACTTACCATCACATTACAAAAACATGAGGTAAAGTGGCCAACCCCTTTAAGTAACCACAGGGCCAAATAGCATGTAGTATAGCAGCATACCAACCAGAGTTTCAAGATCTGGCACTGGACTTCTGGCGCATGGGCAGAGGGGCAGGAGAGTTGACTTTAATCACCTTTCCACCCAGATTTCACAGTTGTGGCAACAGGTAGCAGTAAGCTACATATATTGACTGTATAAAGGCCTTCTAGCAGTTTAGTAGTCCCAAACTGCCCGATTCCCTCAAATACAATACTACTAAAGGGGTTGGCAACTTATAGCAAACTTTAACAGGATAAGTATAAGACCCTAAAAGGGTCACTCATATTATACTTACCCTATTAAAGTTTGCTGTTCTCTGCCAGGAGCCTTGGGACACGTGACCCCTGGGCAGCAGGAAGGGGTACTATGACGTCCTGTGTCCTGCTTGCTGTATCGTCATAGTAATGGCTGCACTGCCTCCTCCCTCTGCTGGAAACTAGCAGGACACGGGAAGCCACAGGAAGTCCTGAGTCCTGCTGCTGATTGTCAGGTGACCTGCAGCTCCCGGCATTAACAGTGTAAGTATAATATGGGAGACCCAATTAGGGTCTTATACTTACCCTGTTGAAGTTTCTCTAAGTGGCCAATCCCTTTTGCCACGTTGTGTATGATCAGGACAACTCCTTTGTAGTTAGAATAGAAGAAATAGGAATAGTAATAATGGCAGATAGTATGACGTCAACCAAAAAAGGATATTGCCCCTAAAATTGCCCTTGCAAAGGGGGCAACTATAGATCCGTGTTTTACCATTCCCCTGGTTAGGCAGATAGATCTATGACAGATTGACCTCTATGGATATCTATAATATATTTAGATGACCCCCCCTTCAAAAATGTGAATATATCAAATTAAAAAAAATTTTATTTTTTTTTTTGCTTTTTACAGGAAACAATGCAAGTGTTAGAATCTAGAAATGACTGCCGAGCTGTGCAGCGGATAATCTAATAGAGCCATTTCTCTGACTCGGCACAGATCAGGTTTAATTTGTTGTGACTGTTCATCTGTTAGAGAGCGTTCAGGTTTCTTTGGTTATTGCTATCTGAAAATCAGAAAATATTTCAGGACCCTCTGGGGGTTATTAAATATGCTCCAAAAATACAATTACACTTAGATAGCCTGAAAACTCTCAGTGACTTTAATTGTGGTTTGATGGCACATCGAATTACTCTGTTAGTCTACCCACTAAATAAAAGGGAACATTTCATGGTAAAGCAATACTCCGGGAGAAGGAATGTTTGTCACTGCAGGAACTTTTGCCAAGTAGAAATATTCACAGGTTCAGCGTCGTCCAGGTAGAATAAGAAAAGTTACATTAGACGCTGTTTGTTGTTCTAGAGTTCAAATTCCAAGTTTTTTTTTTTAAATTTGGGGAATGTGAAGATTTTGTGGTTTAAAGAGAACCTGTCACCAGCTACACCCCCACAAACTTCAAACAATGGGGCACATTTACCTACCCAGGTCCAGTTGTGATCCCGCGGCGCGTTGTCCGGGTTGATTCAGGTCTGTCAGGATTCACTACGGTCGTGCGCCCGATATCCACCAGGTGTCCCTGCTGGGCCGAGGTCCGCCGGAATTCACCTGCTTCTTCCCGGTGCATCGTTTTTTAAATTCTGCACTTTTTCCAAATCCGTCGGGTTGTCCGACGGCCACGCCCCCCCAATTTCTGTCACCTGAAAGCCGGCGCCGATGCACCACTATCCGATTGCGTGCGCCAAAATCCCAGGGCAATTCGATGCAAAACGGAAATATTCAGGAAACCCGACGAAAGTGCGGCGTTCAAACCCTTAGTAAATGACCCCCAGTATCTTATACCAGCTGCAGAGAATTCCTGAGGGTAGGGTAAGGAGCTAGGCTGATTTTTCTTCATATAGCCAGTATCTCTCTCAACTCCCACATTCATGAGGGAGTGGTTAATGATGTAGCAGAGCCAAGCCACTCCTCACCTCATCCTCAGGAATTCTCTTCAGTTCATAGAGGAAAGTAGGGAAAGTAAAGGGAGCTCTATAAGTCTGTAGTTGAATATTGGCACACGGTCCCTAAGTACTAGTTCTATTCGAGCAGCATGGTGCTAATAGTGAGACCTGTCAATCAGAAACAGGGAGGCAACAATGAATATGCAGGACTCACTTAGTGTGATTGGACTAGCAGGAGGTGAGTTGAATCTAAGTTTACAGTTTACTGAGTTTACAACATTGCAGCCGTGGGGAGGAACCATTTGAGGAGAATGGGGATTTACAACTGCCCTGCAGTCCCATATGGGAGTAGATTCGTCCGGGATTTTGGCGCACGCAATCGGATTTCGGCGCAATCGCCGGCTTTAAAGCGACAGAAATCAGGGGGCGTGGCCACCGGAAAATCTGACGGATGCAGAAAAACCGTTGAATTTAAAAAACGAAGTGTGTTGCAAAATCAAGCACTTACATGCACCAGGGAGAAGATGGTGAACTCTGGCGGACCTCGGCGCAGCAGCGACACCTGGTGGATATCGGGTGCATGACCTTAGTGAATCGCCAGAAAACGCGAATCCGCGTCGGAGAACGTGCTGCTGGATCGTGACAGGACCAGGTAAGTGAATGTGTCCCATTGTTCTTCTGACTGACGCTGCACTGAGTTGAGCTGCTCTCTGCCCAACTCTTGCATTCCAAGCAAGCTTATAAATAGATTTCAAGCCGGCAATTATCAGCGTGAGAAGAGTAAAGCCACCAGCTACAGACAGGCAAGGTCTTTATCCAGGGGAGAGGGATGCATGTTGTGGCTGAAAATGTAATTGTGTGTAATATGCATCTCATGGATCTCCTCATCTCTGATCTGTCTCACCTCTCTGTGTGTGTACAATACAATGCTCAGAAGGTAAATAAAAGTGTAGATAAACCTGTACCCTGATAATCTAACCACATAAGCTCTAGAGGAATCATGAAGTGTCTGCTCAGAGAGCCCCCGTCCACACTCTGGAATCTTACACTGATCATCACTGAGTGACAGGAGCTAAACAGCAATAAAACTGAGTAAAATTGTAAGTAAGGGCTTAAAATATGAGGATTTTCTCTTATAGGCAAACCCTTTCAAAAAAATGTACAAAAGTGCAAAACAAAGTACAGGCAGTCCCGTATCTGAGGGCTTACAAACGACCCCTAGTTATAGACGGACCCCCCGTGACCTCTGGTGATACTCTCTGAATGCTTTACTAAAGTCCTAGACTGCAATGATCAGCTGTAAACTGTCTGTAATTAAGCTTGGTATATAAACTATATGCATAATTTTGTTATTCCAGTATTTGTGTCCTAGAATATGACCTTTCACCTCTCACAAATTGTTTGTTTTTGTAAATACGTGTGACATGAAAATTCTAGAGCATTTCTTTGGAACTTTGTGTTGTGTCTGTTCTCTATTATTCTTCTAAGAAACTTAAGAATACATTGACATCTGAATGTTACCCATAGGGGTGTGTTCCAATATTAGTTTCTTAGTCTTATTTGTGGGTTTGTTTTTATGGTCACATCAGTATTCAAAAGAAGTTTAGACATGAACCTCTGTCACTAACAAAAGTAGCGTAACGCTAGACCAGAGTGACAAGGTCACTAACAAATGTAGCGTAAGGCTGAGCTAGGAAACAGAGTCAAAGAGCGTGAGTCTTTAACCCTTTACCTGCATGGAGTATGATGTACATGGCACTGCACCTTGGGTCGTCTGATCCCAATGGCTAAAGTGTATAAAGAAAGATGATCATAATTTGGGGTGGAAGGCAGCAGATATGAGACCTTCTGCGGTCCTAGTGGCTTGAAGAATTCAGTTATGTTGGGCAAAGCAGACAATGCTAAGCAGTGGCATTATCCAGAAGAACATATGAGAAGAAACCAAGTCAACACCGAAAAATGAACACCTAGAAGGACTGTGTGGGTCACTCATAAAATAGTGGAAAACTTTAGCATTTTTAAAGATCGAGAAGTTGCACATGTAAACAACCCATGGCTAGAGCGGAAATTAGGAGTCTCTTGATGACCTGGAGTACAGGCGGTCCCCGGGTTACATACAAGGTTCTGTAGGTTTGTTCTTAAGTTGAATTTGTATGTAAGTCGGAACTGTATACTTTATAATTGTAACCCCAGACAAAATTTTTTTGGTCTCTGTGACAATTGGATTTTAAAAATGTTGGATTGTCATAAGAACCAGGATTAACAATAAATCTTAATTACAGACACCTGTAGCCTAGGACTAAAGTACAGTAAATTACCAATTACCAGAGGTCCGTGTGTAACTAGGGGTCGTATGTAAGTCAGGTGTTCTTAAGTAGGGGACCCCCAGTATTGTATTTCAAGCCCAGGAACTTGTCTTCCGAGTTGTCTTTGTTTTCTTTGTTTTTTTTTTGCAACTAAATAATAGGGCTATAAATCCAGGGCTTATATCAGTGCAGCCAGGTCATGATATATGGTCCCTATTTCCACTGAATGGATCCTGATGCAAATAGACGACCTTCTGCTTTGATCCATGTATGCAAGCGTCCCTATCCATTGATTACACTGGGTTAATCTTTCCTTGAACATGAACATTTTGATTGTTGGATCGTGGAAAAGGGGGCCCCTAACCATCACCATCTACCTCTGCAATCAACCTCTCAGACGTAGACCAACTTACGAAAATTGGGTTGTCTACAATATTCCATTTTTGTTCAGTTTTCATGGTTGCTTATCTATAAAATTCAGACTAACGTCCTTTGCTTTTCGTTCTTGTAGTGGTTTTGTGGCTTATAGTTGTCGTATCTATTCTTAAGCCTCCATTATAATACAGTTCTGTTGTTATGTACAAAGTTTTTTCCTTAAACTTCAGAATATTTGTTTAGCGCTTTGTTCTACAGGACAGTCTATGTCATTGACTAGGTTTAATATGGCTCTTAAGACTGAGAATACGACATTGTTTCCTTCTAAATGACAAGGGAAGGAGGAGGATTACCGGGAGATGTCTTCTTTTGAACTTGAGTAAGATCTTATTTCTGACAATACTAAGCAATCATCTCATTCCCAACCGCAAGACATTTCTAGTACTCTTCAAGTATATCATATTGTTGGTGACATGGTCAGGTTGTTGAGAAATGACAATTGTTTGAGAGCGATCTCACAGGCATACACATTTAATTGTCTAATGAGCCTTATATGTTCCACACGTCTCCTTACGTTCCCTATAGTATGGACTTGTACCATGTTAGTCATTGAGAGTAGAAGTAGAGTGAAGAGATCAGGCCATACCTGGGTGTATGGGATGTTGAGCTTTTGAGAATACTAGTTCTCTTCATCAGACATGATAACTAATGAGAGACACCGGCAACGTGGCCCATAGTGATACAATTTCTTCTTATGTCTTTATACAGCAGTGGTGGGCACCCGGGCCATCACCCCAGCACACCAGACAGGACTCGAAGAATCTACCTGCAGTTCCAAGCAACTTAAAAGATGGTGCTTTCAGTCATATTTTGACACTTACTTTGCTACTTGGGACTGTAGGAAGAGGGAGAATGAATAGTCAGGGCCAAATTATCTTTGGAGGTCCTCCAGCTGGCCCCTACAGGTCTACAGAGGGACACTGGAAAGAAGCTAAAATCATGCAAATTTTCCATCTTTCTACTGTGTTGCTGTCCTCAGGAGGCCAATGTGATTGTTGAAGAACATGGAGCAGTAAGTTACGCTTTCATTTTTGGTTGGCACCTTGCAATAAAAAAGAGGGGTTTTGGGTGTCTTTTTGGGCACTCAGCCGCTAAAAGGTTCGCCATCACTGTTATACAGTGTTCCCTATAAGGTTATTGGGAGACACAATCGAGGAAAGTGTGGGGCAAGATTGGACCACCAGTAACCAGAGCACAAGAGAATCCTCTGGTGGGCCCAGGCCGTAACATGTTCTTGGAGAATAGTAATTCAGCATAAGACAACCAAATTTGATGACTACATGGGCCAATGGACTGATGTAGAGTGGGCTCAAACATAAGTGAACCTTACAAAATCTACTTTTTGGAAATTTCTATATAATCCCCTCTTGTCTTCTTTTGTTGATTTAGGATGTTTTTAGAAATATTTTCTCACTCATTTCCCTCTCAATCAGCCATGGGATGAATGACAGCCACCATTTTGAAAGATTTGTCTGAAGTGAAAGTTTGTGATTCGATTCCGTGTCTGAAAAATTAACAATTTTTACTGAATCCATGAAGCAACAAGACAAAGGAATCTCCAGTGGGCTCGCAGAAATATTTTATTTGGTGAAGAATAGGAACCACAGAGTAATAGGACATCCATCTAATCCACATGTACATTTACAAACTCTACCCCCACTATTTTCCACCATTTTCTTTTCTTTCCTGCTGCTTTTCTTTATCTTTAATACCTTTTCCTTGAAGGAAACGTGCTATTAGAAATCTACCGATTAAGGTAGAGTTGTCGGTAGGTTGCTAGTAATGTGATATGCCCCAATCTATTTTTATCCAATCCTAAAATACTTTATAAACAAAACTATACATTACCTAGATATTATGCTAATTATCAGCAAAGGCTACTGGGGCACTGTTACACTGTGTAGCTGAAGCATGGCAGGGCTCTGATATAAAATCATTTCTTCAGTTGCATGTTATTAAAAAAATGCCCCTGTGTGAAGAATTCCCATACATTTTTTCCATGTTGTACTTGTTGTCCTAACTGTCCTTGGATATGACCACTTGGATTCAGTCTTCATTACCACAGGGTGACTGGGAGACATGCAGTGACTCATGGCTATTACAAATGAAAAAATAATTAATTTTTGGTGCAATTACTCGCTCCAGCAGCGGTGGTCGTATCCAAGGACAACAATCTAATTTCTAAGGGACAACATTTACGGGAAATTATCTTCTCATGAGTAATTTTTGCTTAGATGGCAATACCACCTTAAATAATACTGTACTTTATATTGATTGTATCTGTGGACTACTAGATGGCTACATATATTAAGTTACTAGTTTGCCCTAGAAGCAAAACATTCAGTGTAGGTGCCCACATGCAGCCATTGTCATTTGCAGTGACTTAATCAGGGAGCAACGTTACTAAGGAAAATGTAAGAGGCAATTAAATGGTTACCACTCTTGATCGGTGACAGCAATGATCATGGGTTTTAATGGTGGGTGTTGAGCCCAAATGCCGAGTATGAACTTCTGGTCATAGTCCGGGCTTGGGTCCACTCATCACTAATAGCAGCTTTTTATGAAAATCTTGTGTTTTAGAGGACTAGAAGGGGATGTATACCAATATCCTTGACAGTTAGTGCAACATTGACTCGGACAGTTTAGATTCTGAAGAAAACTGCATCTTTTGAAAAATTCCAAAAAAGCTTCTACAATCTTGGATGAATAACTCATCTTTATTCCCCAGCCCAAGAGTCCATACTTTTTAAGACCACATAACACGATCATGTTGGCTTTAGGAGCAGCTAATTGACATTGGATGCTATTATTTAATCTATGATCTACTTATATTCTTATTATTGTGACCTGGAAATTCTCCTCCAGTCAAGTCCATTCTTCATGGTTGAAGATAAATACAAGGTGATTCCTTTAACCTCGCACCTAGTTTGGCCAGCATCAAAATGAATTGTTCATCTTGGAGTACCTTAATATCATCATGGTCTCTAAAACCAACACTTCATCCTCTTATGGAACCAGACTCATTCTGCTTTAGCTAAACCATCCAATGGAATGACACCTCACTTGCCAATGTATATGGCTATATATTACTGAACAATAAAGTGTTAACCTATCAGTGGACCTGGAGCACAAACAGATGTTTTTGTAAGATCTAAAAGAAAATCTAAATCCTAGAGAGTCAGATTACTCCGATGAGACAAAGTCAACCAGACACCGAGGTGTTACATCTGGTGGTAGACGTTCAATTGTCTGATTATATTTGAGGAGATATCATGCAAGACCGGAGGCTTTACAGGAAATACCTGGCTCTGAACCAAGTCCCATAAACTATCAAAAGTAATTTATAGTAGTGGTGTCCACTTATGAGAAAAGGGGCTACAGGAGGAAGGTTTCCTCCACAATTTAGTAGAAAAGACCCTTCAAGAGCATTGCCATGAAGATTGTTGGTCCTTCAAGAGGTGTAAATGGATATGTATGGCTTTTGTGAGCCATTTTGAGAGCCAAAGTTGACTAAAACATATACTGGGGCTTCAGATGAATAACCATTGATGACCATTCATTCAACGTGTTACTAAGCTTTGGATACCACATTCAGTTGGTGGTCAGGAGAAGGCCTATATTGCCTATGTTTAGTTAAGATGGGAATACCCTTTTCAGATAGTAGGGAACCAATTGACCCAACACTAAAGTATGAAGACATTTCTTCACAAATCAAATTTAGATAACTAATTGAGACTCAATGTAGAGTAATGTGGAAATATCAAAAAGCCAAAAAAATTAAAAAAAATTATAGATTAATAGACGTGTGACTTGCCCAAATGTGGACTTGATTATGAGCTTTATCCACACGAAATGCACTTTTTGTCTACTTCTAAAAACCCATTATATATTCGTAGCCTTTTGTAACTAGATGGGGATGTTCAAGTGTTGGATCAACCAAATGGAACCGTCATCCTTCTAACCACGGGCTGGGTCACTGCCTGGGATAGAAGACTCACCTGTGTAACTTGAGAATCCCCTTCCAACTCCCGCCTTTGATTTGACTTTCACAGACCACTACGTTCTGTTTCTTCCCATCTGTCTGCTATCATGTTAACAAGCAGAAGAGAATCTCAGCAGTTCATTGACAACATAATAAAATGGGATTTGAATTTCACTCTTCAAAGAATAGTTTCCTATCAAACCCGGTCTCCTGTATCTCTATAAGCCTCACTGGTCAGGCCATTAGGAAGAACTAATGCTTTACATTTCAGTCTATACATTAACTTCAGTTCAGAGTCTCTACATAGAAACCTTTACAACTAGGAAATAGGATAGTTTGTGTAATTCTTACAGGTATCCAAACATATTGATTTAAATGTTATTGTATTTTCTGTTGCAAAGTTCGGACACCTCTAAACTTTTAAGCCAAAATGCAGGATAATGCAGGATAGTGCAGATGATAATAGTGAACTTTGTAAAAAATGTTTATCTGTCCTGCTTTTCTCTCTCTTTCTTCCTGCTTTTAGCAATATATCTTGCTGCTTTCCCTCCCGTACTCACACTGACAGTTAATAGATAAGAAGCTAATAAATATTCCAATGACCTAACAATCCTACAGAGCTGAATTATCTGGGTCTGTAAGGAGTTAATCTTTAAATTCTTCTCCTTATGTATCTGCTGCGTACGAACAGAAAGCTTTCACAGCTCCTGCTCACTGTAGGAAAGTAAAGGAGCAGAAAAATCAGGTTGCAAATGCCATTGCAAAAATCCAAAATGTTGTAATTTCTCCAATAGCTCAATGGTTGCCTGCAAAAGTTCTGACTTGATTGGGTTTCCTGGGTTTACTAAAAAACCTATTTGTATGTTCTTACATTGCTCTGGCTTCCTATTCATGGCACAGCCTCTGGTCTTGTTGTGTAGTGATGGCACACATGTGACCATTGTGACCAGTCAGCAGTCACAAGAGCAATGAACAGGAAAAGTGATGCTCAGAAATAACATCTTCAATGGCCTTACAACAGGAAGCCTAAACCTTATGTAATAACTTCAACCATAACAGAAAATTAATAATGTTCCATGAATTAAAGAGACATACATATTTTAGATCTTTCAATTGATCCTAATGGAAATAGCATAAAAATCTAATAGATGTGGATCCCAACACCAGGACTACTACTTATATCAATCATGGTCCCCATTCTACTTTGGACCTGTCCCACCCAGATGGTAGAACATAAAACAAACTCTTGAAATTGGTAAAAAAAAAAAATACAAAACAAAACATGTTAGGGGAGGGGTTCCAATCCAAACACATCAAGTCAACGTAGTCTAAACTTGATAAACTTTTTAACTTCATGACCATCGGAACACAAGAGTTTCCGACTTCAGTAAAGAAACATCTAGTCTCCTATTAAAAACAAATCAGTAGTTCTAAAATATCCCATATTTTCCTTCACTTCTGTCTTCCTTCCCAACCCAAATCCAAGCAGTTTAGATACCAGGCTCGTTTTACTAGCCAATTAATACCAGACCTGAGTGGTGAAGGTCGTGATACAGTGTTCCTCTTCTTCACAGGTCAGGGAGATCTGGTGGTTCTCATTATTTTTATGGGAGGTTGAGTAAAACAGCTTATTTCTTCTGATCTTCTATTTAAAACTGCGGAAGTGTTACAATGTGTAGCTTGGCTGTCCCCTTTCCCCTGGAGGTAATTAATAGCAGAGGTATTAGGGGTTGTTGTGGAGCTTCGCCACTGATTAGTGCAGTACTTGGGGGGCTGCACAGGTCTGGTTAGTGGGAGAGTTAATGACTGTCCGCCTACAGCTGTAACATTTTCGGCAGCATCACCTCCTTGATAATTAGCTTCCTCTTCCCGTCTTCCTCACTACCCCCCACATTTTGTAGACTTGTCTTTTCTTCTATCCCAGGGTGGGCTTAGACCTTTGGCTGCCCCAGGCAGTAACTTGAGTAATGCCCCTTTCTTTTCAATTTGTACTTGTATAAAATGCACTTTATAAAAGGTTTAGCAGATCTGAATAAGATTCCCAGGACATTCATAAATAAATGAACCCTAAGTTATAGAAAAATATAGGAACTTTTTGGAATTTCTTTTGCATGAGCCTGTTATTTAAAATGATATGATACTTTACTACATTTTTATGGTTATACTTAAAAATTGCAATTACACACTACCTAACTGAGTTGTTGCAATATTTAAAGGGGTATTCCAGGAATACGCATGATTCATATACAAATATACAATTTATTTTCCCCTTAGCATAAAAGTTTTGAGAACATACACTGAAATGAAGAATTAAAATACTACTGGCCCTTTAATCAGTCCATTAATTTTCTCAGCGTGGAGCAGACACAGTTAAGAAGATGGCTGCTGGTCACATGTCCACCTCACATGTCCTGAACCTGCCTGGGCAGGTCATGTGATCTTCACTATGTTTGACTTTAGTCGGTTGGTTGCAGCGCACGTAGTACGGCCTGTGTTGTGGTGTGACCCATCTCAGTGATGGCAGTCACACATCATTACTATGGTAACAGAGAAGGACAGTCTGTTACATCATCACTGGGAGCAGAGGATGAGAGGAAGGAAGGGTTACTGAGAACTAGAGGATCATGGGATTTGTAGTTTCCAAGGGCAGCCATCTTGGTGATAACTCCGCCTACTTTACAAAGCCCAAAACATTTTGTGAATCGTAAAAGTTTTGATTTTGAGTTATATTCATTTATTTATAGTATTATGGGGACATATCGGACGTTCATATTCCCAGAATACCCCTTTAAATAATCAATTATCTAAAGAATAGGGAAGAATATGTTGATTGGTCATGATCTGACCTCTAAGACCCCCACTGAGCATAACAATTTTATGCCAAGTTTATGCCACTTACTGCCAAAGATTGATATAATGAATGGAGCAAGAGGGTACATGATCCTCCATTTATATGAGGGAACAGGGTTGATCATAATCTCATCATCGGTGGGGCACCCACCAGACTATCAAATTATACTACACTTATCATTATCCGTGCTTTCCTTAGCATCAGCACTGTAGGAACATGGGTGAAGAATGTTGTAGAATCTGTTTAGAGGGACCAGTGAGGTTCTCCGTCTGTTATAATATCATAAGATCTGCAAAATATAGCAACTAAAACTCAGCAGAAGCATAGAAGTTCCAAACATAAGGGTGATTTTATATATAGCATTTTTCAGAAAAACACCTGTCTCCATGCTCCATTAAAGCATGTGAATGTAATAGAGCATAGGATCTCCTTATTAGCGTCAAAACAGAATAAAATAGTGTATTAGAAAGAGCAGTTCATTTTCTGGTGGACTATCACCATGAGTAACACTGTTGGTCTTGCTTTTGGATTGGAGTCATACAATGCTATCTCCCCTACAGGGAAATGTGTGTATGTCCTCTACTACCAAATAACATTTTTCAGTGATTTCATCAGCTAGTATGGTCTGCATTTGGGGAGCGGATGGGTCTTGTGCTTGGGACATCTACTTTAGGTTGCCAACTGTAATAAATCAAGGTCTTCTCTTCAATCTGTAAGTCAAGTTTTTCTTCTGTAGATCATTTTTCTCATCTCTATTTGTATAACAAGACTTCTCAAGTACTCTCTTTGTACAACCTTTGGTCTACAACAGCTGTCTTGAGGTTCACCTTACGTGACCACTGACATTGTAGGGCATATTGCATACAGTTGCCTTGAGGTTGATGAGAATCAATTCATCCCAAATGTTCCTGACTATAGTCTTAAGTCCAAGTAGAGAACATCTTACACCCTTTATGAATTTGTGTCCTATTGACCTTACGATTTAAGACACACGAGATAAATGAACTTGCCCAAGGTCACACAAGACCAGGTTTCTAATGGGTCTGTAACACTTTGTAGACCTTTTGTCTTCACAGATAGGCCACCCGAACTCCCTTAACATACCAACGTCAATAACTATGTAAATATTTATCTTCCTAATAATCGTAAATCCAAATATCTTCCCTCTGATGGGCAACATCTGTACAGCTTCACATCATGATCATATTAGACAAAAATGTCATTCACTAACTGGTTTCTACAAGATGGACAAATATACAACAATGTCATAATGGGCCTACAAATAAAGGGAAACCTGTCATCAGTATTTTTATATCAAGCTAGTGGTTTGTTGCTGGTCGCATTCCACAAAACACAATCACATATTTGGCAAAGATGGCTACCACTTCATTAGGGCCCACTGGCACCAGGGTAATTGTGTTTGGTATGTGTATGAGATGTGAGCAAAGGCAGTGATATAGATTCCACACAAATATCCATATTATGGACCATGTTTCTTCACCTTAGTAACCATTTGACACAGCAGAGTTCTCTGCATAAAGCCAATATGTGTGTAAACCAGATTTACCACGCAAACACAACTTCTCAATACACCATGACTGAGCTGTGCAGCTTGCAAATTTTAGAGTGAGTCCTATTCCTGCCCCAACATGCATCACGGCCAATGGTCTCCTATGAAGATGGGAGGGGCGAGGAGTTGTGAGAAGGGTGAGGATTGGACGGGTGAGGAGCCATGAGAAGGGTAAGAATGGGAGAGGTGAGGAGCCATAAGATGGATGAGAATTGGAGAGGTGAGGAGCCATAAGATGGATGAGAATTGGAGAGGTGAGGAGCCATAAGATGGATGAGAATTGGAGAGGTCAGAAGCCGTGAGGGGGGTTAGGATTGGAGAGGTCAGGATCCATAAGAAAGTGTGAGGATTGGAGGAGTGCAGAGCTAAGAGAAGGGTGAGGATTGGAGGAGTAAGGAGCCGAGAGAAGGGTGATGATTGGATGGGTGAGGAGCCATGAGAAGGGAAAGGATTGGAGAGGTGAGGAGCCATGAGAAGGGTGAGGATTGGAGGGGTGAAGAGCCTTGATAAGGGTAAGGATAGTCGGAGTGAGAAGGGTGAGGAATGAAGGGGTGAGGAGTCGTGAGAATGGTGAGGATTGGAGGGGTAAGGAGCCGTGAGAAGTATAAAGATTGTAGGGGTGAGAAGCATGAGGATTGGAGGGGTGAGGAGCCATGAGAAGGATGAGGATTGGGGGGTGGGGAGCCGTGAGAAGGGTGAGGATTGGAGGGATGAGGAGCTGTGAGAAGGGTGAGGATTGGGGGGGTGGGGAGCCATGAGAAGGGTGAGGATTGGGGGGGGGGAGCCGTGAGAAGGGTGAGGATTGGAGGGATGAGGAGCTGTGAGAAGGGTGAGGATTGGAGCAGGGGCGCAACTACAGTGCTAGCAGCCATAGCAACCGCTATGGGGCCCACAGTGTCAGGGGGCCCCGCCATCTGACCTGACATGCTAAAGAGTGGAGGATGTGCATCATTATATCCAAAGTATCATAACATGTATATAACATATATGTGATGTATATATGCTGCATCTGTGATGTGTATATGCTATATATGTTTATGGTGTATGGTGTCTGCATATACTGTATGTGTGTTTATGCTCTATATATGTGCGCATGAGTGTATAAATGTGTGATTGTAACTCGCATGTGTGAGTATAGAAATATGCATAATTTTTAAGTGGGAAGAGGTCGCATGTCGAAGCCTGCTATGGGGCCCTGCCACTCCTAGTTACGCCACTGGATTGGAGGGGTTAGGAACGCTAATTTCACGCGGGCCAATTTCATCTCAAATTGGCCCGCGTGAAACATATGTCCTAAGACATCTAAATTCTTCACTTTCCCATCTTGGTTCGCTAACAGTGTCCTCCTGACGCCATACAGTGTTCCAATGTGTATAGGACACAGATAGGCCCAAATCTATTATTCTGGTTGTGCCTGTTTTCTCTTTGGAGCTCGTACATGTATTTAAGAAGCATCTGCGCTAGTTTTGTGTCACTGCTGATACTACATTCAGAGGAGTTGAGTCAGGGTCGGGGCCACTAAACTTCTCTTCAGGGCTCTTCAGTTAAAAAAGGAAAAAAAAAAACTTAAAAAAAAAAAAAGTGCTCCAGGCCATGACCTTCATTAACCTTCATCGTTCTGTCATCCGGATGGATAAAAATGTACTTAGAAAAAAATGACTTCCCCTTTAAACAAATAAATGGTGGCATTATAATTGAATAATAGCGCACATTACACATGAAAGGGGAACAATACATCGGCACAAAAATGCCCCTTTTCTGAGAGACCTTTATGTCTCCTTATTCATCCTTCAATACATTTTAACTGCGGACATCAAGATGTCAGGAGACATGTTTTTAGGTAGAAAATAAGTTGCAAGGGATTTTTGCCCTATTCAGTAACTTCACCTGTTTAAGCAGGCTTTGAAAAAAAAAACCCAAAGCGAGATGAAAGGAATGCGCCACGACAATAGTCACCTGAAATGAAAAGAGCGGCAGGACGTCTGATGTGGTTTAGTCTACTATAATTTAAAGTTTTGTACAAATACGGCACAGAATAATGTCTCTCACGAGCCCGACCTGCATCGCCTGCTACATGTACAGCAGTCTGTGCCGTGAATATCAGACCAGACAGGGGGACATCTAAGATGTCAGCAAAGATTGAGTCTCACGTCATGTCAGATAATGTTCAGCACAAAAATAACGCACATTCCACGCAACCGCTGCTCAACTAGCCACCACTATCACATAGACAGAGCCCTGACTGAGGTACCAGGGGCATAATCACTTATCATGGGGCAGGGTATAGGGATAATACACACAGTGATGTCACAGTACAGGGATAATACACACAGTGATGTCACAGTACAGGGATAATACACACAGTGATGTCACAGTACAGGGATAATGCACACAGTGATGTCACAGTACAGAGATAATACACACAGTGATGTCACAGTACAGGGATAATGCACACAGTGATGTCACAGTACAGAGATAATACACACAGTGATGTCACAGTACAGGGATAATGCACACAGTGATGTCACAGTACAGGGATAATACACACAGCGATGTCACAGCACAGAGATAATACACACAGCGATGTCACAGCACAGGGATAATACACACAGTGATGTCACAGTACAGGGATAATACACACAGTGATGTCACAGTACAGGGATAATACACACAGTGATGTCACAGTACAGAGATAATACACACAGAGATGTCACAGTAGAGGGATAATACACAGTGATGTCACAGTACAGGGATAATACACACAGCGATGTCACAGTACAGAGATAATACACACGGAGATGTCACAGTACAGGGATAATACACACAGTGATGTCACAGTACAGGGATAATGCACACAGTGATGTCACAGTACAGAGATAATACACACAGTGATGTCACAGTACAGGGATAATACACACAGTGATGTCACAGTACAGGGATAATACAGGCAGTGATGTCATAGTACAGGGATAATACACACAGTGATGTCACAGTACAGGGATAATACACACAGTGATGTCACAGTACAGGGATAATACAGACAGTGATGTCATAGTACAGGGATAATACACACAGGGATAATACACACAGTGATGTCACAGTACAGGGATATTACACACAGTGATGTCACAGTACAGGGATAATACACACAGTGATGTCACAGTACAGGGATATTACACACAGTGATGTCACAGTACAGGGATAATACACAAAGTGATGTCACAGTGCAGGGATAATACGTACATTGATGTCACAGTACAGGGATAATACACACAGTGATGTCACAGTACAGGGATAATACACACAGTGATGTCACAGTACAGGGATAATACACACAGTGATATCACAGTACAGGGGTAATACACACAGTGATGTCACAGTACAGGGATAATTCACACAGTGATGTCACAGTACAGAGATAATACACACAGTGATGTTACAGTACAGGGATAATACACACAGTGATGTCACAGTACAGGGATAATACACAGTGATGTCACAGCACAGAGATAATACACACAGTGATGTCACAGTAAAGGGATAATACACACAGTGATGTCACAGTAGAGGGATAATACACACAGTGATGTCACAGTACAGAGATAATACACACAGTGATGTCACAGTAGAGGGATAATACACACAGTGATGTCACAGTACAGGCATAATACACGCAGTGAAACACAATGGTGATCATGGACAAAGCCCTTGGATTTAATCTCAAACTACAATCTAAATGTAACGTGTGAACGCGGCCTTATGTTGAAGGTTTTTAGTGGATCTTTTCTTGAGAGAGAGAAAGGTGAATATGCAGGTTTTATTTTGTGATTCCCTGCAGAATTCGGGTGGATTCACCTGTGGATTGTGTACGGACTTCTCCGCACCTGTGTACCTGCACCTATATAGAGCATGTGCAGCTATATAACATAGAGGGCTTCTTCTGCGGCTGCACATTACGTTCCCTTCAGGCTGTTTACATTCACCTGTTTAATGAACCATCAAATACAATTATACACAAAGCCAAAGAAATGTGCAATTTCCATCCGCACAACGTTAATATTATTATGTTATTTTTCTTTATTGCAAAAATAAAGGGAAATCTATGAATCATCTGCGTCCTGGAATGTAATACTCAGTAAATAGGAAACAGACAGCAGCCGCGCGGGGCCAAGTACATCACTACAGGGTGAGTAATGTGCGTCTTACAGAAGACATTGCTCAAACCTTCATCTGTGCAGAGGATTGTACGAGGCCGATGGAGCTAAATACAAGCGGGATGCGGTCAGGTTTATTGAGTAATCATTTACACAAGTGACAGAGTAGAACTCCTACATCGCAGAAAGCATGGTCCCTCCTTGGGGACATACAGAAGTGCTCTTCACATACCTACTGAGCTACATAGGAAGCTCCTGAACAGTAAGGGGATGTCAGAAAAGCAAAGTGGTTCCCAATGCCATGCAGCCCATGTAACCTACCTAGGATAAATGATCAAGCTGAATTAAAGGAAACCTACTATCAGGGATCTACCTATTAAGGTAGATGGTTCCTCCTAATATCGTTAGCCCTGAACTATCCATCCCTAATCCTTTAATACTTCCTAACCAGATCTAAATTTTATCTAACTAATAAGGACATTTTTGGCAGGGGCTACAGGGGTGTGGAGTAGTCTCTCCGCTTTGTAGGAGCAAAAGCTACTCCATGGCCCAGTAGCCAATTCTATCCAACCTTCCTCCGCATCCTTGGCACAATTCACGGCACCGGCTTTTTCAACCTCAATACTCAATACCGGAAAGGGGCACTGCACACGGGTGGAGCTAAAAAAAATTCAGGGTCATGAATATAGCTGGTTTGTAAGCACAGGCAGTATCAGGAGCCCGCCGAGGATGTGGAAGAAGGTGGACTGGCATAGACATCTGGTCGTGGAGTTAACTTTGCTTCCACAGCCCGGAGAGGCTACGCCACGCCCCAGGAGCCTCTGCCAAAAATTTGCATATTAGTTAAATACAGTTGAGGTTACGAAGTATTTCGGAAGATAGCTTAGGGTTTAAGATGTTAGGGGTCTAACCTAAAAGGTAGATCCCTGATGGTAGGTTTCCTTTAACAATGAAGCTCCTTATACTCCATTATTAGTTTACAGGATTTCCTTCATGGTTCTGAGACAGACAGTAAACAAAAAAAACATTAATTATTTTCCAGATCTGTTCTATTTTCTGTCAGAGGGGGTGGAGCTTAAGTATATTTTTGTCCTATTTCAGCTTGGCATAGGTGAGGTCGAGCCAGAAGTATACAGCTCTACCCACTTTGCTGTCACCTTGTAGGGATACTCTATCTGTTCAGCTCTCATTCTGCTGAAAACAGTGCATTGCTTGGATGTTGGGTTTTGGTTCCTTGCTGATCTGGTAATTGAGCATATAAAATATAGTTTTTTTTGTAAAATTTAAATTCAAAATTTGAAAAACCTTCACCACACCAGTTCCCCGTCACCCTTCTTCCAATATTTCCCATGTCCCTTACTGGATCTGACTTCCCAGTCTCTCTAAAAGTTGAAGGAGTTTTCTATGATTTCAGGAAAACTATGTTGGGGCTCAATGAATCATAAAAAATAAAATCAAAACCCCATTACAGTTTAAAGGGAACCTGTCACCAGGCACCCCTTTTTGAGCCGCCTCCATGTCCCCTACAAACATTAAGTAGCTTATTTACAAATTGTTTTAATAAAACTTCTGCCATTAGTGGTACTAATGTAATAACTAACATTAAAGTTTACCTGGCTCCTTGCCAACTTGTGTCCCATGTCCCTGGGGAGTGTTTGCAGTGGAGCAGAGTTCCCCTCTTTCTTCCGTCCTCAAATGCTCATCTTTGAGTTTGGGAGAGCGCATGGGAAGGGCGGGGGGACTCTGCTCCATGCTGAACGCAGGGTGTTGGCAGGGAGTCGGGTAAACTTTAATATAAGTTATTGTTTTAACCACTAAGCCAGAAGTTTTATGAAAACAGTTTAGTATTAAGATATTGGGGCACATTTACTAAGGGTCCGCTGACAGCATTTCCATCAGGTTTCCCGACTATTTCCGATTTGCACCGCATTTAACAAGGGTTTTTAGCGCATGCAATCGGATTTTGGCGCCGACTTTTATGCAACAGAAATCAGGGGGCGTGGCCGTCAGACGATTCGACTGATTCGTGCTGAGTGCAGGATTTAAAATTCAAATTGTGTCGCAAGACAAGCACTTACATACACCTGGAAGAAGAAGGTGAACTCCGGCGGACTTGAGCGGGGAAACGACACATGCAGGATCTCGGACACACGATCTTAGTCAATCGCGACGGACTTCATCCTCGTCTGACATCGCACCTCGGGGATCGCGACAGGACCGGGTAAGTAAATGTGCCCCATTGTCTATGCGGACATGGAGGAGGCTCAACAAGGGTGCTTGGTGACAGGTTCCCTTTAAGAAAAAAAAGAACAGCGCAGTTACTGATACAGAATTTTGAATCACTGCCTGGATCCTACAGAGAGAAGTACAAGTCCTTAATTCATAGTTTCAGTTCTTTTTGACTCCTTCCCCCTCCCATAGCATCTTCATGTGCCTATAGCCTTCTTTACGTTTATGACTCTCTATAATGCAGCACAGAACTTACCCTCTTCATTCTCTCTTTTAAAGCTCTAGACTCAGCTGCACCTTCTTACATGTGTTCCTGTTCATCCTCTCCGCCTGTGTCAATCCTGCAAAGTCTCTACATCAATTTCTACAAAGTAATGCCATAGAACATTTCCTCCTCCGCTCCTAGCAGAGTAATGATCAGGGACTTCCCTCAATTCAATTTACCCTTCCTCAACTCAATTTACCCTTCATCAACCTCCACATCCCAGCTCCACTTTATTTAGATCTCATATCTTCAAATAATTTGCAGCTTAAAGGAAACCTACTATTTGATTTGATGCATTTTGAACCAAACACACCTTGAGAAGGCTGAAGCTACACTGATGCAGAAACATATCTTGTTTAATCCCTGAACCTCTTGGGCCTGGGTGCGACCGCAACCTCTGAACCCCCATCAAGTTACACCCCTGACCTGACATGTACTGCTATACACATGTGAGAGGCATAAACATCAGCTACACAACTACCTGACATGTTCTGCTATACACATGTGAGAGACACAGACATCAGCTACACAAGTCCTTGACATCTGTGTCCACCCATACACATGGCTGCATTCTGTAGCAGTTGTATCTCATACACACACGGACTGCAGGGGGCGCCAGCACCAGGAAGCACATAGAGAAGCCAGCACCAAGAGTGTCACATCATTATACAGGTCAAGAACTGGGGGTGTGGCTGTGCCTGGCATTAATGAATAATCTGGACTCTTGAATATGAAAATGGCTCATTTGGTCAATCTTAGGTTTTTTGCATGCAGCTGTAGGACCTGATTGTTTAAGTTTACAGGCATATAGAGTGACATTGCAGGGATAGAGGCAATGCTTTCTAATAGCAGTTTATTGAAATATATTAAGTGTTTTGGGGTTAATTTTCCTGACAAGTTCACATTAAATCTGAATTTTTATTTTAAGTTCATTAGTTCCCAGGTCATCTGTACAAGTACCCTGTAAGCTAACATATATGGTGCTGGTTTATTTATGGATACACCACTGGGTTTTCCAGATTTCCTGGAAAAACCCCTTTAAGAACATTTTCAACAAACTTTGCAACAAATAATACTACATTTATACTATTATATTGCTTGGATTGTGTGTTTTAGAAGTTTTCCTGGGCAAGCGCTATCCGTTCTTTTAGAGCTAGGGAGTGGGGACTAGCTGCAATGATGTCTCTCATACACTGCATGTAAATAGGAGATAAAAACTCTCTAAAGAAACAGCAAGGCCATATACAGCAATATAGAGAAATACTAACCTGTACCTTTATGGTCAGAGACAGTGGGGTACATTTACTAAGAGTCGGGCAAACTGCACTAAATGCGGTTTAGTGCAGGGTGCGCCAGATTCATGAAGAACGTGCTCCAGAAGTCATGAATCTGGCGCTCCCTGCCACTTTTTTGTGGTGCACCTTAACATAGGGCGTGCAACACAATTATGTTGAATTTTCATCATAAATCTGGCGCATGGTCCGACTCTTTGGCCCCCTCATTTGTGTTGCATGGTGCCCAGTGCAGCTGCTCCACAAAACAGTCACATTTCAGACATATGTGATGCAGACACTTCTTAAATACCTGTACAAGCAGTTTGCACTGAAAAGAACATGCAAAGTCTGATGAAAAACTGGTGCAAAGTCCTTAGTAAATGTGCCCCATTGTTACTATTAGTGCCCTCTGTCCATGGATGTGTCTGTACTTCCTCACTTTCTCCCCCTCCATAGACTTATGTGTAATCTGAGGCTTCTATGAGCTATGGTCCCACTTTTTCTGCATCATGGAAATCAGTGGAATTTTTTGAGATCATGAAAGTTTAGGAGGTTTAGAAAGTTTTACTCATTTCAGTCAAAAGCCCATTTCATCGTGCCAGAAGACTCCTAAGAGTGAGATAATCCTTCTTTCTGATATTGCTTTCATTTCCTTGTAGGAGCCACCGAGCCACTGTACTGGAGGCTAATACATGACAGATGAGAGATGTGCAGCAGCGCCCCGTACTCCTCGTAGAATGGAATATTACCATCTATTATGAAACACAGATTTCCTCGTGTCATGTGACTTCTGCGATGACATCAATGAATTTTCTCTAAACACCCGCGGTCCAAAAGCCAAATTGGCCGTTCTGCAGCACGAAGAGAAAATATACGAGCAACAACCATCAATCACTTTTATTGTATGTCTATAATTGTTCCACATGTGAAATTTCACAACACGAGGGGTACTCTCGCTGTACGATCCAAAATTTGTTCTTGTGAAGACAATTTTTTCTTTATAAAGTCTCCAACGAGGACAAGAAGAAAGAAGATGAACAGCAGACACTGAACGTGAGACCTATGTGCTTAGTGACCAGCAACAACATTGAGGGGGCCCTCCAGTTATTACTCAGTCCCAGGCTTGAGGAGTTTCATCAAATATATCATAATGCTCTACCCCCTCATACCAGCTCAGCCTGGAGCAGTGACAATGAAATATGGTCTTCAGAGTTGGGAGCTACAGCTTGGCACCAGGACCTGTAATAGGGGCTCAAAAACATCTTTGCCCCATAAAAAGATACCAGATGTGTAAGTGGTATAACTTAAAAGGGTTGTCTTGGTCCATTAATATTATCCAAAATAATGAAGAATTTACCTTAGCTCTTACCTCCAATCCAACATAGCCCCTACCGTCACCGGTGGCCTTTACTGATTTACCGAGGCTAAGAGGTGACGTAGTATCAATGGTGCACTCTGGCTGCAGCCTCTGGTTTCGGCCTGTATAGGGTGGTAGAGGGTGAGTGCCTCTTTATAGCAACAGAGGCCGGCATTGATTGGAGGAGCCACACTAGACCAGGTTTCAGTAGGCCCCTGGGCGACAGACCCTCAGTGGACCCCTCTGCAGTGAACTCACATGGCGGCATTAAAAATTCAGAAACTAAACAGTCTCCTGTTCCCTAAAATATTCCCTAATTTATCATATCTAACAGCCCTTTCATGGATATTTTATATACATCCCCTCATGGTTATTTTATACAAGTCCCCCTCACACCATGTGTATTTATTTGATACAGCCCCCCTCACCTCCATGGATTCCTTAAGTACAGACTTATGTGGGCCCCCCAGCAACACTGGGCCCCGGCACTAGCCCAAGTATGCCCATTGCCCATTTTTTTCTGTGCCAGGTCCATGGTATAGCACATTTTATGCCTGGCAGGACCTTGCCTAATATATATCAAGAGGCGGGGCCAACATCAACAGTGATTACTCTGCCCGAATTTCTACAGTTCCTCATGTCAGCTTTTTAAATTAATATTACAATATATTTAATACATTTTTGTTGATGAGACATGAACCCACAACATTTACAAATGAAATCAAACTTTTGAAAATTGTTATGGCACATAGATGTCAAAAGAGTGTTATCCGTGTGCGGTCCTGTTCAGGGGACTAGTTTCTAGGTAATACAATCATGTGATCCTTTAAGGGGTTGGGAGCAGCTTCCAGCGGATACACAAAAATGGGTGACACACTATACTGGTAGTCACTTACATATATTTGTGTTCTGTCCTATCACAAGGCATCGGGGGGTTTGATTGTTATTTTTGTTCATTTAGTTGTAAGAGGCCATAGTCTAGATGCATAGCGCTCCTATTGTTAGTAGAGCAGTGCTGAAAGTAGATGAAGGGATAGAGGCGGTGAGGATGTGTGAGGCGTTGGGATGAGGAGACACAGGAGTGGATGATGACAGATCAAGTGAGATAAATTGCAAGTGTCAACAGATTAGCAGCAGACCCGCATGGACATACAAGGACGGGAATCCATTGTATCGCTGCCATACGACAAGATGAAAGATGTCTGATGCAAAGTCTTTAAGATTAATCCAATGCAATCCAAGAATGGGGTGACACTCGCTTTCCACGGTCTATAAATCTTTATTTAGCGTTCAAAAGTCAAACATGTGAGGACGCCGTGGTCCAAAAGGTAAGAGGCTGTTTCACGCTCGTAGCGCTTTTTCAAACCTCCTTAGTGGTCCTTAAGATTAATCCAAATTTAGGGGGAAAAAGTTGCATATCATATTTTATTGGATTGCATGATTAGATAGTATTGAAAGCAAAATCGGTAATTGCCTAAGGACCTCCTCCATTACCAAGGTTCCCTCCATCAATGTAACAGTTTCAATGTGAGAAGAACAACCTGTAGATTTTAGAAATGCATTGTTCTTTCTCAGTACCTGATGCCCCATTGGCATTCCTAACTATACGAAATTTGTTCCAAATTGATTCCATTTTGCTCTTTGGTTCCCAGATGGGTCGAGTTTCTGGTCCATGAATCAGCACAAAGAACCAAGATGGTGGAACACAGCTCAGCTCAGTATCCATTCATGAGTAGGGCCTCACCTCAATATTATATTGATAATTTATTTTTTAATAAGGTTATTACTATGAACTAATTGGAAAACCAACATAAATTATCTTCTAAGCCTTTGGAAAACTGCTTTAAGTTCCACATTCTACTTGGAGGGCTGTATCCAGAAGCCATCCTCAACCTGGCTCCAGAACTGTGTCCTAGCCCTGTGTGAAAAACAATCAGGTATATAACAGAGCCATTACGAGATGTAAGAAGTGGGCTCATGTGCATATGGGCACCACCTTATTTTCTTTGCATGACATCATCCGGGAGCGACCATCCGTTCCCATGTAACCCTGGAGTGTTTATAAGATATCAAGATCTGTAACAGTGTACCGGTGGCACACTATTACAGATAAATAGAAAATTCTCCATATACTGCAATACAGTAGTATTTGGATAGGAGCAATCAGACCCCCTAGGGTTAAAGTACCCTAGGGAGTCTAAAAATAGTAAAAATAATTTAAGTAACAAAATAAGTTCAAATTAACTCCCTTTCTTTAAAACTGCTATAAAAAAATTAATAAAATCATAAATATGTTAGGTATCAGCGCATTTCTAAAGTCCTGTTAATATAAATAATATAAATTTAAATATAAAAACAGTTATGCCTGTCAGGCGTAAAAGGTTGAATGTAATTTTTTTCACCAATTTCACCGCATTTGGAAATGATTTCCTTGCTTCCCAGTACACAGCATGGAATATAAAATTCCATCTCCAGTATGATTTGTTACACAGAAAACAAGCTCTCCAACAGCTCTGATGGAAAAATAAAAACGTTTTTTGAAGGTGTGGGGGTGAATAATGGAAACATAAAACAAAAAAAGGCCAACATGTTCAGGGGTACAGAAAGTTGTCTTCCAATATAATCGGATTGTTAGTTATGGGTGTAGCAATAGTGGTTACAAATGTAATAGTCATACCCAGGTCATAGTGTCTCCTTGGACCAAAGTGCCCCTCTAATACATACAAATACACTAGTAGTATAAATGGTACATGGCAATGAGTAACCCTGTACCAAGTTGTCCACTGGTGCCTAGAAGCTATAAGTTAAAGGGAACCTGTCACCAGGAGACCCATTTTTAGCACTCCCCCAGTCCCCACAGAGCATAGTACATACACTGCCAAAGTGTTTTTGTATTAAGAATTGGCTTTACTGAAAAAAAAGATATGTTATATTGTACCTTTCATTAGCATTTACGGTGTGACTAGGCAGTTGCCTTTTGGGAGGAGCTGGAAAAGAGCAGTTCCCTCCCACCCTTGGAGAACATCTACTCCATGTGACCTTTTCAAATATATGAAAACACCCATCACTTGGCTTAGCGACGCCCCCTGCTCCTCTACAGCCAATCCCGAGTGTGGGGAGTTATTCATATATTTTAAAAGGTCACATGTTTCCCAAGGGTGGAGGGGACTGCTCCTTTCCAGCTCCTCCCAAAAGGCAACTGCCTAGTCACACAGCAGATGCTAATGAAAGGTACAAAATAACACATCTTTTTTTCTGTAAAACCTATTTTTAATACAAAAACACTTTGGCAGTGTATGTACTATGCTCTGTGGGGACTGGGGGAGTGCTAAAAATGGGTCTCCTGGTGACAGGTTCCCTTTAAAAGCTTAGTCCTTTGTCTATTAGTTTTCTGAATATTTGAATACAATGAGGGAGATTTATCAGAGGTGTCTGAGAGGTCAGCTTTCATTTCCCCACAGCAGCTTTTGAAATGAAAATTAAGCTCTGATTGGTTGTCATGAACAACTACAACAGTTTTGCTTCAGACACTCCTGAAAAATCTCCCCCAATGAGTTACTTCTACTGAAACATAGTTTGGGAGGTGCCAGGTTAAGATGGCCATTCATACCAGATAATATTATATCCACAAATTTTGTCTGAACTGACTGATCATCTAATGTGGGTGGGGCCTTCCAAGCTCCCTCCAAGGAAGAAGGGTTGGCCATGTTAATTAATGGTATAAAAATCTTTATGCCCTCACCTAAGGTTTCTAATACCGTTCACTCTTAATGGTAAAGAGGGTAGCTACCAAATATTTGACCACACATAGTTACATAGTTTATATGGTTGAAAAAAGACACATGTCAACCAAGAATGGGAAGGGATTGGATGAGGAAGGGAACCATCAATGTTATTTAGGTGTAAAAAGACATCTAGACCCTTCTTGAAGCTCTCTGCTGTCCCTGCTGTGACCAGCGCCCGAGGCAGGCTATTCCACAGATTGACAGCTCTCATAGTTAACACCTTAACGACCTGGCCCTTTTCAGTTTTTTTCACTTCCATTTTTCACTCCCCACCTTCAAAAATCTATACATAAAGAGCTGTGTGAGGGCTTATTTTCTGCGTAACAAATTGCACTTCATAGTGACGGTATTTAATATTTTGCGCCGTGTACTGGGAAGCAGGAAAAAAATTCCAAATGCAGTGAAAATGTGGAAAAAAACGCATTTGTGCCCTTTTTTTGTGGGCTTGGATTTTACAGCTTTCACTGTGCACCACAAATGACATGTCTACTTTATTCTTTGGGTCGGTGCGATTATGGAGATAACAAATTAGTATAAGTTTTATAATGTTTTCATACATTTACAAAAATTAAAACCTTTGATTTTGCAAATAACTTTTTCATACTTTGGTGAACGTAGCTGTGGGTGGTGTCATTTTTTGCGACTTTTGATGGAGTTTTTATTGCTATAATTTTTAGGACTGTATGACCTTTTGATCACTTTTGATTGATTTTTTTATTTAAAAAAGTGCCATTTTCAACTTTGGACGCTATTTTTCGTTACGGGGTTAAACGCAGTGAAAAAACATTATTATATTTTGATAGATCGGGCATTTTCAGACGCGGCGATACCTAATGTGTTTATAATTTTTATAGTTTTTTACTGTTTATTAATATTTATAGCAGTTCTAGGGAAAGGGGTGATTTGAATTTTTAGGCTTTTTTATTATATTATTTTTTTTAACTTTTTTTTATTTTTAGTTTTACTATTTTTCTGACTCCTTAGGGTACGTTAACCCTAGGTTGTCTGATCAATCCTATCATATACTGCCTACTATGGTATGGCAGTATATGGGGATTTTCTTCCTCATTACAATGTGCTGATAGTAATGTAACTTGTACGGCCCAAGCCGATTAAACCTTGTTTTCTCCAGACAGAGACAGTGTCCCCTTCTACTTTTGGTTTGATTTAACCTGGAAAAACTTTTGACCATATTTTTTTGTATGGACTATTTATTTAGTTATATAAATTAATCATGTCCCCTCTTAGTCGTCTCTTTTCAAGACTAAATAAATCTAGTTGTTTTAATCTTTCCTTAAAACTGAGATTCTCCATACCACTTTACTTACCTGAGTATGACATCCCCGACACTCTTTCGGCAAAGCTAGATACATCAACAGGTTTAGGCCTCTTGATGTATCCAACAGGTGGCTGTGCCGAGTTTAATCCTACCCCAGGTCCTACCTGGTGCAGAAATAGGTGCAGCCACTGAATTTTCATGCGTGAAAGATCACAGGCTGCAACAAGTGTGCCGGCACAGGACAGAAACGCAACGCGCCAGCCTGCTGTTCCACTGCCTTGTAGGGGCTGGCATGAAGGGGAAAATGATATATACTTTGTGATACACTAACATTTGTGATTATTTCAGGGCTTCTACGCCAGTGTAAATAAGCCCTACTGTATCTAAAAAATATGGTAGACAGGATGTGTATAGTGAAACAAGATGAAGGACAGAAAGTTTTCCGTTATGGACTCTCTCTCATGGCATCCCACCCAATGCACAGTCTCAATGAAAATGTCATAAAAGGGAAAAACCTCTTTTGCCATCATATAGAAGTGATTGTTAGACACAATCACATTACACACAAAGCCACAACCAGGGACAGCAGCTTTTACCGGGGTCAGAGGGGTTATGTGCCCGGCTGATAAACTCCAGATGGCTTCAGATTCACTGATAAGAAACTAAGTTTTGTTCAGATTGCATGTGATGTGGGAAGCATGATTGTGGAAAAGGCAGGAGATTGGTTGATTACAACAACAAAAAAAAATTTGTGGAAAAGGGAATTTCAAATATTTTAGATAAAATGTAAATCAGTTATAAGAAGACTTCCAATTTTTTTTATGTAACTTTGTGATGAGATCCTAGTCTGAAAAACATTAGTTGTGCAATTATGCAACTTTTCCTAAGATTTTCCAAGAAAGAAATTTGACCCTTTATGTGAATTCTTTCCTGAATCCTAATGATATAGCGTAGGGTAGATAGAATAGATCATAGAAAAAACGATTTAACAAAAGGAAAAGCCAACTAGTCTTCGCTCCCTGTTTACCTTGGTATTGGATCAGTACTGGCGCTGTTCTGAAGCTAGGGGTACCATGTGCCACGTCTGGTGGGATTGTCGACCAGTTTGGGCTTTCTCTGGGGCACAGTTTTTGACATTATCCACCAGCTCTTCGGAGTTCATCTTGAGAATTTGCCATCCTTAGCTTTACTATCCCTGTTTTCTGTCCCAATCAGGGCGCCACTCACACTCTCTGATCAGCCACCTTCTCTTGGCGGCTAGAACAGTCATCCCGAGACTGTGAAAATCTTCCATTCCTCCGTCTATTTCAGATTGGTTCAAGGAAATAGAACATATTAGGAGAATCAACTGCTGGACTTCCCTCCACTGGTGATTCTTAAATGTAGGGCCCCTTGGTTTGATTTCCAGCGCTCCCAAATACAGAACGGTCTCCTAAACACTTGCCCTCTACTGTGTTTTTTGTTTTTGTTGTTTTTTTTAAATTTTGTCAAATATTTTGTGTCTTCTCATCTACTTGTACTATGACAACCATATTGGTCCACTGGGTTGGACTGTTCTTACATTACTGTATGTATTGGCATTCTATGTCATTTTTCCTTATCCATTGCTCTTTTTCTCCCCCCCCCCCCATATATTTTCTTACTATGTACTTCAGGCTTGATGGTCAAAAGCTGTTTTTTGACATTGATACTATAATAATGAATGTTAAAAGGAAAAAGCAACAAAAACATAAAAATAATTTAGCACCTACAATAACGCACATTGACATATCTCACATTTCATACCATTGAGATGAATCATAGACAATGCTTTATGTTTCTTTCATCTGTAAGTCAATATTTGTCTGCATTCATGTTTATGGATAAAATTTTATTAGTGACCTGTTAGAGGATATTGGGTCACGACAGATTCTTAGAGACTGGCGGCTTGATGCCCTAAATAGTCAACTCTATGGCTTAAAGGGATTTTCCATTAATATGTAAAACCTACCAGAGTGCCAAGGTAAGAAAAAAAGAACACATATTTACCCCACTCCAGCATTACTCCAGTACTTCCAATACTAGGAGGTCGTGGTATTTGCTCCATCCAATGAGCCTTTCTGGACCGGGGGACACAGGAAGTGTAGTCTCCTGTAAAACAGAAGTGATGTCCCGTGTCTGAGAGCCAGGAACCAGAGGTACCAGAGCAATGTTCTTCTCATTTATATTCTACACAGTAGACAATTATATTAATTCATGAATTTGGGAGTTCTAATTAACTTATATGGAGCATTCTAACGATAAATGTAATGACAATCCTCCTAACTGATTTATACACAATGCCCAATTATTGAATTTTTATACAGATCCCCTCACCAATGAACCCTAATAATCTGCCATTTACAGACACCTTTTACTTAGCATTAGGACCAGAGGCCAGTACCCCCAGTTTCGCTCTAATTTCAGCCCTCCTTATATGTTGAATCATTTACAAAGTAATCTGGTTTGTGACTGTCATCTTTATAGGGAAACCACTGGAGTGACACCACCGACCAGCCCGGATGTAATCACATAAAAGTTTCAGAATAGTTCATTTCCTATTGGGGATTCTGACATTTTTAGTCAGCTGCTTCCAATGATCTGAAATTAGTGATCTACCAGATGAATACGTCCTCAATATTTTGAAGGTTGAAAACACCTGTAGTGGATAGTAACAAACCAAAACTTATAGGGGTATTCCGGGAATATGAACTTCTGACACAAAAACCCATAATGCTATAAATAAATGAGTACAACAATACTCAATGTCATTAGTCACAAAATGGAGCTTAAATAGTTTGATTTTATGATTTACAAAATTTATGGCCTTTCTAAAGTAGGTGGAGTTATCACTAAGATGGCCGCCACTGGAAACTACAAGTTCCATGATCCTTTAGTTCTCAGTAACTCCTCCTCCCTCTTATGCTCTGCTCCCAGTGATGATATAACAGACTTTCTTGCTCTGTTACCATAGTAATGATGTGTAACTGCCATCACCACAACACTGGCCATACTGGATGCACTGCAACCAACCCACTTCAGCCAAACTTAGTGGTGATCACATGACCTGCTCAGGCAGCTGCAGGACATGTGATGTGGACATCTGACCAGCGGCCATCTTCTGTCCTGTGTATGCTCTGCAACGGACCGCGCGGGGGAAATTAACGGACTGATTAAAGGGCCAGTAGCATTTTAATTCTCCAGTACAGTCTATGTCACCAGCAGTTTTCTGCTATGGGGAGCAAAATTTTACAAATTATGCTGATTCCTGGAATACCCCTTTAAGCTTATGCTTAAAGAGAATCTGCCTAGCAAAATACATCATTAAAAAGTATGGTTAAAAAGCATTGCCCTTATTCCTAAATGGTTTATATCCATGGCTGCAATGTTAAAAAATAAGTTTGGAAAATTATATGCAAGTCACCTTATGTGAGTACAATGAGGCAGTGCACATTCAGTGGTTACTGCATTGCCCTCCCTCCCTGTTCCTTATTGATACTGCTACAGGGCATGCTGCTGCGTGGAACATTGATAGGGAGCTTTGTTACATAATTAGCCACTTCATGTCATGTGACCAGGATGATGTCACCTAAGGTCCTGCCACATTTGCACAGTCTACCCCATGTAAGTATCTGATCACATGAAATCACAGTAGTCTCTATGGAGGAGGGGGAGGAGCAGAAGTCCATGTAGACATGCTGTGATGATGCCATGATACTGCCATGTGATCAGATACATACATGGGGTAGCCATTGCAAATGTAACTAGGTAAATTACTTTAGATTAGTACAATGAATACTACACTGGGTCATAATGCCCAGCAGCATGAACATATTGAGGCACATTTACTTACCCGTCCCGTTGACGCCACCAATCCGGAATGTCCGACGAGGATTCGGGTCTGTCGTGCTTCACTAAGATCGTGCGTCCAATTTCCTGCATGTGCCACTTCCCCTGCTGTGAGGTCCGCCGGAGTTTACCTACTTCTTCCCGGTGCATGTGAATGCTGATCTTGCAACACAATTTGGTTTTGAAATTCCGTGGTTTGTCCGAATCAGTCGGGTTGTCCATGCCCCCCGATTTGTGTCGCATGAAAGCTGGCGCCGATGCGACACAATCCGATCGCATGCGCCAAAAACCTGGCGGCAATTCTGGGCAAATCTGAAAAAAATCGCAAAACCCGACTGAAATGCGGTGTTCAGACCCTTAGTAAATGTGCCCCATTGTGTTTGCTGTTGTAGTACCTGAACCAAAAGAGGAGACCTTAGTCTTATACTATCCATTGTTCTCAGTGAACAACTTAATCCAATAAATATTAACATTGCTTGTACATTGAGAGGTAGCATGAAAGGTGGTTGCCCAATCCTAGACCCAACCCTAATGCCATGAGATGCCATTATTCCAGGGTGATAACATCTGACCTAAAGGACCTATTTTGATCTTTTTATCTGTTTTTTGTCCAGTCGCATTCTGATCAGTGGCTTAGGACCTACAATCAGTCACAGTAACCTCCCGGCCGATCACTGAATTAATCAATTATTACAATTTGATTTGTTGTAAATGAACACATAAGAATTGTGCCAAACAGATATTATTGGGCTTCAAATGGATTGTCATTATGTTTACCGATGGGTCCTTTACACACCAATGGTCTACTAAGAACTAATCTAGTAACTATATTATGCCTTGGTCTGCACATCCATATCAATAAAGATTTATATCATAATAAAAGTAATTTAATACTACTATAAACCCAAGAGACATGCAAATACATGATCATCCCAACATACATATATGTACTGGATATTTTCCACGGTCATTGCACTCACTTTATTAACCCTGTTTTTATGGATTCTCCGTACTTCTTTGAACAAGAACTTTTCTAGACTTGGTAACTAATGGATAATTTACAGAGAAGATTAGCAATGTGTATACTGGGTTTTATTTTTGCCAAAAATTTTTATGAAGACTTCAAAAAGTCATACTTTATCTGCAGTGTAAACCAGTTTGACTTTTATGTCCAAAATTGAAATGCTACTGCTTGCTTTTCCATTTCTACTCTTGCTTGTTTATCTTAACGCTCTTGAGAAATACTTCTTCGAGGACTTGTACATTAATTCTTGCTTTTAACACAATGTGACCTTCAAGAAAGGCGTCTAATTTGCTCTGACCCAAACTTGCTTATCTGGTTGGGACTTTTTTAGATTGTGATTACAATGAATGGATAAGATCAGTGGGGGATATTTATCATATGCTCTGGTCTCCTTATGTATCTGACAGCGCCCAGGCCCACCCCTCTACGTACCCCTCCACAACGACTTGGCACTGAGCTGGTGCAAGGGGGTAAATAATCGCAATTCTTGGTGTACAAGCCCTGAGGAATATCTCCAGTAAGTATATACAAATTTTAAGGAATTTAAAAATGTTTTTGGGCCTGTACATATATATTTTTTAAAATACAGATTATTTCATGGTATAACATTAAGCAGGTTTTCATTAGAATTATTGATGTCGGGGCCCCACACTATAAAAACATAAGGAGAGTATCACAGGAACTTGTATGGATGTTGGGTCAGATTACGTTTCCTTGACCCATCATAGAAAAATATTCTAGATTGCCCACAAATATGTGTAAATCCACTTTAAATTTTACTTTTGATATGAAGGGACTGAATACAAAAAGGAAAAACATAAGCTTCAGCCCCCAACAGACCTGCCTTCTTGCCTCTTGCCTTCTTGCCTCTGTATATCCTTGGTGATTTCAAACAACCATGAAGACAGCCCCTCCCTACGTCAGACAAGCTAACAGATCATAAGTGTGGTAAACAATCCGGGTCACAAGTGATTCAGCATTGAGGTACAGAATTGTATGCAAAAAAGGATAGTCAAAGAAAATAGATAACCAGAAGTACAGAAGCATAGCAAGAGAAGCACAGACAATTGAGCTAGCCAGAAAATATAACCAGCCATGAACTAGCTGTGAGCAGGATATATATAGGTAGCCAGAGGGCCCCAGTCTACATGACTGGAGCATAGCTATGTCCATCACAGAAGGTTAACTATTGCTGGACCAGAGCAGAGCTGGGTGTGATGCAGTCTGAACACAGCCATCAACATAAAGTACAGTTCACACTTGGATAGAGGAAAATGCTGGCATGGATGTTTCAACTGAATTCTTGGCTGTCATTTATGCAGGATATATCATCATTGAGGTGTTCTAGATAACTTTCATATCCATAAATTTCCATAAATAGATCTCAGTGTAAAGTAATTGGCTCTTCATTGAGTTGTCTCCTGACCTTTGTGGCCTATTATTCTGTAAATCATAGGCCCAAAAGGGATTGGACCACATGACCCTTATTGTTCGTGGTCTTAAAATAGTTTGTGGCTTCTGCTACAAAAGTTCTGAATCTGTTTGAGATACATTACATAAATTGCTGGTAAAGCATAGGCCCATCCGAGAATTCTGCTGGGTCCGTCTTGGCGGGTGGAGTAAGAACTTAGGCAAAGCGACTTACTAATACCTCCATAAAACTTATCAAGGGAACATAGGTCAATGTATGATTTACTCATGAGCCTAACCTTAAAAAAGCTAAACCTGATCCTTTTGCAAAAGTAAGAGACACCTATGTGTAGACCTCTGCATTAGGGTTCTTTACCTTCACCAATACAGACCAGGTTACTGTATTAGGGAGTGGACCTTCCCTATTTGTATAGATTTCAGCTGGTGAATTGAGTGTTTTATGCAGCGCTTCTTCCCGATTGTAGTCTAAAGCCTCTCACTCAGCTAAACCAGTTCCCTAAACTCTACTGACAAGATGCAAAGACATTGAAACAGCACTGTCTAGAGTTGGGAATCTGTTCCTTTAAGAATAGATAAACTGGTATGGGTTTCATCCGGCATCATGTAATTAGGCTTCTTGAAAGTCATGCTTGATGTTAAGGGGGACTGCCTTACAAGGTAGCCAAAAGAGGAAACATTTTCCTTATCCCATATTTGCTCATTTCCTGGGACAAAATATGCAAATTAGCTCCTTGTAAGTCTATGTAAGAAGAATGGCCACCTCCATGAGCTACCATATGTCAGAGGCACCTCATTCATCCAACCGGTGCCCCATTTTGTCCAGATCCATGAATACTAAGAGACCACAAATATTTGCTTCTTTGCTTCTACTGTCATGTTTCATGGTTTCTTAACAGTTCAGACATTTTCTTCCATCTTCAGCCAGGGAGCATTGGGTGTAAGACTCCTTAAGCCAGTTGGCATCTTCACAAGGAACATTACCTTCAAGTGATATCCTCTCTGGACTGAAAAACTCCATTTCTCTTTTCCTGGCAGGACCCTGCCTTACTCTGCCAGTATTACTTTGTTTAGCTATAATTCTATGAGTGGGTGAAAACAACGTTTTGGAAGTTGATGACAAGAACGAGGGATAATTTTATTTATCAACGTTGGGAAAAAAGAACAAAGGCAAGTCAATATCAAACATGAAATTCCAATAATCTGAAGAGGTCATCTCGAATGCTTTCAATATGTCTATATTCCCTAATGTGTCTTTATACAATCAACAACTATAGCTTCGTTATTTCATGTAAAATTCCAGAAATAAGTGTTCAGCTGGTGGTCACCGGACCTGGCACAGCTGAAACAAGTGAATGAGTGAATTATGCACATTGTGGTATCTGTGGAGGAACACCTGATACCACAATCTGAGAAATTAGAAGTTATAGAAGATGGATGTATCAGATCTCTTTCCAAGAAGTTCTAGGACTTTTATGGATGCAATGGTGGTCACTTTGCCAGTACATCCTTAGAAATGATTGAATGGAACCTGCAATATATTGTTACATCTCCACATAAGGTTGATATCCTTAGGTGGTATCTTCAGAACCAAATCTGTATGGAAAGGTTACAACAAATAATCTTGAAGCCACTCAGTGGAAAGTAGGCTACTAGAGATGAGCGAGATTGCGTTGGGTCCAGAGTTTGGGTGCAACCCGGACATATTGGGGCCCATTTACTAAGGGTCTGAACGCCGCCGCACTTTCGTCGGGTTTCCTGAATATTTCCAATTTGCGCCGAATTGCCCCGGGATTTTGGAGCACACGATCGGATTGTGGCACATCGGCGCCGGCTTTCACGCGACAGCATTCGGGGGGCGTGGCAGTCGGACAACCTGACGGATTCTGAAAAGCTGCGGAATTTATAAAGCGATTTGTGTCGCGAGATCAAGCACTTACATGAACCGGGAAGAAGCGGGTGAACTCCGGCGGACCTCGGCACAGCAGCGACACCTACTGGATATCGGGCGCACGATCTTAGTGAATGCCGGCAGACCCGAATCCTGGTCGGACAACGTGCTGTGGGATCGCGACTGAACCGAGTAAGTAAATGTGCCCCATTGTCGGAGACTAGACCATGCAGCCAATCCAGAAGTTGATCCCCCTACCTACTAGCCATGGCTAATATTGGCCAGGGGTATCCCTTCTGGCCAACCATAGCCATGGCTAGTAGGGTGTAAATTTGCCAGATTGGCTGCACAGCCACCAATCTGGAAATATGACCAGGTTCTGTGGGATGCACCCAAACACTGGACCCATGCATCATCAGGTCTGTTCAGGTCCGCTTATCTCTAAAGACTATCAGAAAGTTCCATGTATGTATAGGATTAGGTTTGACGCTTTCAATGTTTTTACTATACGTATGTAAACAGTTTGAATCCTAACATTTGTCACATTCTATATGGAGTATCCTAACACATTCCCTATGTTTCATTCCTCTACGGTGTAAACTTCTTACATGTCTGATGTATCTGAGCCTGTTGGAGGATGTTACTGGCACAGAAATCTGTTTAATATTCAATAATTTGATTAGGGTTGTGAAATTGGATTGTATTTCAATGCATAACTTGGAATGAGAAAATAATATTGTTTCATGAAAAACAATTACTAGATGAAAATATTGATCAAATTTTGTTTTTGGAGTACAGATGGAATATTTGGCCCCATACTTGTGGCAGCCTCTTCGATGTTCTACTCAATCAAAAATGTGTCAATTTTTGTGGTATATTTTCACCTTTTAAAGAAGTTTCCCCATGAAATATTTCTCTTTTTGGTCATTGTTTTATGATCAGTTCAGGACCATCAGTCGAGGCCCCAACAATTGCTGGACTAAATATCTATTTTGGTACTGAGCTCCCTTCTAAGTTTACCCTGCAGAACATTATTCAATGTCATCTACTACTTTTATCCTTCAAATGGTGCTCAGTCAATGTTGGAATTTCCTACCAGAATACCAGAGGACCCTTTGGTGGGCCCAAGTTCTAACCCTATACTGGAAGTACAGCAGAATGCGTCAAGGTTCTAGTTCCCAGGGGATGAGGAAGGGTTAGAGTAATTTTATTTGGTGGAACTAAGCATCCCCAGTCCAACATTGGTGCTGCTCCACTTATTCTAGAAGAGTTGGATTTGTTTCTCTAGTTCCCACCATTCTGTTAGCTTTGGCTCCCAATATGCTATTAGGTTTTATATTGGAGCTCATAGGCCCCACCTATCTGACCAGCAGAGGCCTAATTAGCATATTGTGGCACATTTACTAAGGGGGCTGAATCACGCACTTTTGTCGGGCTTCCCGCCGTTTTCCGGTTTGCGCCGAATTGCCCCAAGATTTTTGTCGGCAGAAATCGGGGGAGTGGCCGTCGGACAACCCGACGGATTCAGAAATAATGCAGAATTTAAAAATAATTTGTGTCACAAGTTCATACAACGGGAAGAAGCAGGTGAACTCCAGCAGACCTTGGCGCAGCAGCGACACCTGGTGGATATCGGGCGCATGGACCTTAGTGAATCCCGGTAGACCCGAATCCTCGTCGGAGAACGCGCCACGGGATTGCGACTGGACCGGGTGAGTAAATCTGCCCCATTGGCTGTGAAAAATAACAACACTAATTGCTCATGAATGGTGGGGGCTTTAGTGGAACAAAATCTATTGAAGGATGAAAAGATTTAAGACTCTTAAAGGAATTGATTGTTTGTGTCATGACAAGTTATTCAATTTTACAATATGCTTTCTGTATGAATTCCTCACGGTTTTCTAGATCTCTGCTTGCTGTCATTCCATGTGGATAGAACTCTACATAGTCCATGGTCATGTGATGGACACGCAGGTGTATGAGCTGTTATTATCACAGAGACTAAATAGAGCCAGGTGAAACTAACACTAGTGCACCTCCGTGTCTATCATAAGACCATGGACAGATTTCTATCCACTAGAAGTACACAGCAAAGCTTTCCTGTTGAATGTCAGAAAACTGAAATCTAGAAAACAAGGAGGATTTGATACAAAAAATATATTGGAAAATTGTATAACTTTTCATTAAACCAAAAATATAAATTATTTACTGAAAGTGGACAACCCCTTTAAGTTATGTAGATTAGCTTGTCCATACTTATAAACCAATACAAATCAAGAGAATTTGCTGCAGATGTAAAGGGCATTCTGGAAACTCCCCAACTTCCCATAGTTCGGACTTCGCTTTTGCCTTTCGGTTTAATCAGCATTAATTCCATGGTGCTATATGTTTGACAGGGGGGTTGTAAACGTTACCTAAAGATGAGAACAAATAAGTTCCAAGGACACAACACTACATACTGGTACCAGTAGAAGGAGGACCCGGGCCTATCAGCGCTCACGAACCATCACTATAAATCTGCGTCCTTCTTCAGGCTGTGGATGAGCCTGAGTATAATCTTGCAATTTGGATTAGATAGAAGGTGAAAGGACAGAAGAAGGATACGCAGGGACAGAAGGTCATTGTGTCATCCAAAACAAACTGATTTGCTGCGGTGAAGGTAACATAAATCTATATATCTTATATTAGAGGACATTGTTCTTCCTGCATATAAGATAGAACTTATACAACTTGACCACTTACACAAAACTGAACCAGGGTAAGTATAAGAGGGTTATAGGGTCACCCATATATGTGAATATGTAATTCTGTGAAATTTAGAAGGTGGGGGGAAATGTATGGACATTTGGGCCGAAAGAAGGTCATTAATTAAAGGGGATGACTATAAAAAAAACTATATGATAATTTTACCAATATGTAAAGAATTTCATACCAAAAAAATATATAAGAAAGAAAATAAATAATTTATGGTAATTTAGATATTTATATATAGGCAATTAATATAAAGTATAGATTCAAGGCAAGGACAAACCTTACCCTGTGCAGCTTAGTCCAAATGACAAATTTCACAAATGACAAGGTTTATCCTTTATAACAGCATTTGTTCATCTGCCCTTGTGTCTGCATTTAGATGAATGGCATTGGAAAATATCTATTGATTTCCTCCAGGTCTGTAATGCTGGGGATACAAATGCCGCAAACTTTAAAGGACATCTACAACCAGGATGAAAGATTGTATGCAAATGCAAGGCCTGAGGGCCTCTAGCCTCCATTAACACCATTGGAGCCTGGAGCCCCTCACACTCATTTGCATAAAGTCCTTCATCCTGGTGGTAGATGACCTTTAAATACAAGACCATAATAGGGTCACCTATATTGTACTTACCCAATAAACTTTGTCTGTAGTCACCAGGAGCTGTAGGTCCTGTGACCAGCCAGCAGCAAGACTCAGAACACCCTGTGACATCCCGGAGGGGGAGGTGCAGTCATTACCCATGACTACAGACAAACTTTAGTGTGACCCCTTGTCTCTCCCTGAGATGAGTGAAGCAGCCGGTTGGTGCTTGCCAATTTCTGTCAGCTCCATAGAGATAAAGGGGCAGTCCAATCATGGGTGACCGGCTGCTCCGCTCAGCTTGGGGATCGACAAGGGGTCCGATAGGTGTATATTGGACTCCCCGTTCTCGTGATCTGTGGGGGTCTCATCACTGATCAGAAAGTAAGGCCCAGCTTATTTTGTGGGAAAACCCCCTTAAGTACCAAGTAATTGTGGGCGATCTTCATCCATTCCATCTTGTGACTAACTCTCACCTCCAGATAACAGCAGACAATAAAACACGTATTCATATGACTGGTAGAAAAGACAGTGGGAAGAAGGAACTCATAAACCAATTCTATTTCCTCTGTTGATTTAACATTTTAGGAGCAGGATATCCTCTATGATGTCCAGGAAATGTCAGCACTTTCATTAAAATACTGGTCATATTACTGATAAAATATGAAAAAACAAGGTCCCCGTCATGTGGTTCAGGAGGTCAGAGGTTTCATGTCTGATGCTTTGATGTCCATTTCATGTGAGAGAACAGGGATCCTATTCCGGCATTTATAAAACTGTAATATTAAAGGGATTGTCCAAAGGATCATATTTAATAGGGTGGTAATAATGAGTTATTTACAGTGTTTTACACGTAAAGGAAATACAAATTTTGCTTATATGTGCTGTCCCTTTGTATTACTACATAGGCTTGATTCACATCTCATTATTTGCATATGCTCAGTGTATATTCTAGGAAATCTCATGGTGCGCTAGGTCTTTCCATCCTGCTCTCTCTTACTGAGTAACGTATATGCTCAGCGGAGGGCTTTGGATGCAATGGGGGATGGATGCAAAGTATTGCATCCTTGCCCCGGCCTCCGCTGAGCTTATGCTGTGGGTTTTTCACCAGTGATGTCACTGTCCACAAAAGGGCAAGAACTTCACTGCTGGAAATATCCTGAACATCAGCATCAGCCAATCAATGGCCAACATTCAATGCTACTAAATCTACAAGGGGGCAGGTGCAGGATGAGTACCTCACTGTATTTGCACACAATGGGATATGGCTTAGCCCTCTGTTGTAAGGACATGTTGAGAATCCCCCCAACCTTTGCTAACAACGAAGGATAAAAATGTGGTGTGGTCCAAGGGCATTGCAGGTATGGGATTAGTCCTCACCCCCCTATGGCGGAAGATAATATACAGTAGATCCTTCTCACCTATATAGAAAACTTCTCATCAATATTGACCTTCTACTGCAATGCTTCTTCTTCTTCCCAAACAAGTAGAACAGAGCATTTCAGTGTTAAGTATTGGTGTATGTTGTTAGTAGCAGCAGGACTGTGAAAAATGCACTTGTATTCCAGGATTGTAGCTGGATTTGGTGCAATGGAGGCATACAACACAGAGCAGTATGAGGATACTACTTAATTATAGTAAGAACAGCAGGAATTTCTGGGGCAGGGAATGGACAACAGCAAATTCATGAGCAGTCTTCTCTTCTGGAACCATGGCCAAAGTAGATCTACGTTGTGACATTGTAAAGCCCACTATAGAATTAGGTCAACAACATATTCTGAGGGTCACTAACATATCATATTAACATTTTAGAAGAGTTAACTGCTATTTATTTGCGCTCCCCAACAAGTGACTCTTGACCCACATATGATCCTTCAGCCCCTTGCATCTCCAACCCTTATAGTGATTCTTAAATGAGACTCTTCAAGGAGTTTTGACCATAGAAAGCTGCCGGCAGCGTCAGTACTTGGAACTGGAGATCTGTTTAACCATATCTTTGTGTGTGTGTGTTGTTAGTAGCAGCAGGACTGTGAAAAATGCATTTATATTCCAGGGTTGCAGCTGGACCTGGTGCTCTGTGTTGAATTCCTGTGTGATATCTCACAGCTTAGCCTCTCCCATCTGGTCTCAGTAACTGATTAGATATTCTGTTTGCAGTCATTGGCTGCAGTGCTCTTGTGACAAATAGGACGTCACCACTTTAGGGTCCGAAACAGAGGAGGCTAGGCACCAGGCATCTTATTCATTCATTTTCATAATCCATAAATTTCAAAAATGTATATAAGTTTTATATACCACACTATATCCCCCTTAGGGTCAAAACCACCTATTGTATTAAAAAGGATCTCACCAGGTAGAAAACGTTGGTGACGTCTCCATGTAGTACAAAGCAGATAGAAATTGCCTCCCATACATTTGCTAGAAAAATTGAGAAAAACATGAGAAGACTCTGATCTTATCTACCAGGTCGTAAAAAGTAGATTAGCCGGAATGAGTCCTGACAGGTCTACGACACATTGGGGGACATTTATCACATGCCACCGCTTTGTGGTCCTCCAAAGCTACCGGATACAGAAGGGCCGGTTGCAGTGATGTGCAATTCTATGCCGGGCCCTGAACGGTCACAGGTAATAGCGAATGTGCAGTCTACTCCACCGCTGGCTTGACCTCACTTACAAGCTCAATTGGTGTAAGGGTGGTTCGCTAGGTATTGCAGTTATTTTAGGACTTGTATCCAGAAAAATGCAAAGAGGCAGCACTTCGGTAAGTACAAAGGTGATCTTTATTCACCCATGGCAAAATAAGGTGCAACGTTTCAACTCATCCATAGAGCCATTATCAAGCATATGCTCATTGCATTTTTTTGGATATCTGACCTTACGAACCGGTGGATCTAGGTTTGCTGGAGGCGTGCACCCACCATTGGACTTGATCCATAATACTCGCTGTGCTGCTCCACAATTGGACTGTTTGCTATTTTAGGACTTGTGTGCCCAAAATCTGGAGTCCAAAGTCCTGAAAAACTATTGGAAACAAAGCACCAGCCTCTAAGTGAGGTGCAAAGGCAATATCGTGCTAGCATTCGGGAAGGACCATGTGACAGATGTGGCAGGAAACATTCACAGCTCCGCTATTATTTCAGTAGAGGAAGAATGGGAATTGCTGATTTCCTTCATTATGGGAAAGAGACGTTTGCAGATTTTTTTTTTTCCCTCCTTACATTTACAGTAACCTCAATGTGTAACATAACAGTAATGTAATATTTTTCGGGAGCGTTGTAAAAGGCATGTTTGTGAAAGTTATGGGAGCGCAGCGGCCATTAATAGGGCTTAATGGGAGTTTATAGCCTTATGGCGATTGTAAAAATCCAGACTTAGCCAAATAAACCCAGGTGACATCATGTCTGTCATTGTGTGTGCAGTGACAAGGCCTGACGTGTAACATCAGCCTGGGGTAACCCAAACTCACTATTTTTAAAGGAAACAGTAGCGTTCAACACCTGCTGTGTTATGGGAAACAGCCTTACCGTCACGTGCTAATGTATCCAACACATGCGAGAGCTGCAGGACTGAGGGAAGACGGGGGTGACAGACGGCAAATAGAAGCGGGGGCGCTATTTACTGGGATGGCAGCATTTCAGAATTTTGCTGAGGATCATACAGGCAATGGGTGAGGATAACAAGTATTATGAACTTTTTGGAACTTTTTGCAATTGTCTTTGTAACTTTTTCCCCTTGAAGTTTTTTTATACACAAAACCCTCAGTACCCCGTATACAGCGCCCCCCAGGCAGAGACTACGGTAGTGGGGATCTAGTGATAAATAATAATGAAAAGTTGTATAAACCTAAGGTCAAGATCAAAGATTTTTTTAATAAATGTAATAACCTATAACCATCAGGACCTAAGAAATATAATCAAACCTGTTAACACTGTAGCCCTTTTCCCATATTCTGCTTCTGATTTACTCCCTACCTTCCAAAATCCATAACAATTTTCATTTTCCCATTTACGGAGATGGATGGGGGCTTGTTTTCTATGAGACATATTGGGGCACATTTACTAAGGGTCCGCGGACTGCATTTCCGTCAACTATTTCAGGTTTGCGCCGCATTTAACAGGGGTTTTTGGCGCACGCGATCGGACTTTGGTGCAATCGTGCCGACTTTCATGCGACACAAATCGGGGGGCGTGGCCGTCAAACAACCCAACTGATTTGGACCAAGAGCGGGATTTAAAATTCAAATAGTGTCGCAAGACATGCACTCACATACACCGGGAAGAAGAAGGTGAACTCCAGTGGACCTGAGCGGAGAAGCGACACATGCAGGATTTCCGGCGCACGATCTTGGTGAATCGCGCGGGACTTCATCCTCGTCGGACAGTCCAGATCGGGGATCGCGACGGGACCGGGTAAGTAAATGTGACCCAATGTACTTCTAAGATATAAAATTGAATATTTACTGGGAAAAGCTGGAAAAAATTACAGATGTGGAGAAATCGAAGAAAAAAAAATTCAGATGCAGCATTTTCTTGCTGGCTTTGCTTTTACGGCTTTTACTGTAAGGCCAGGGAGATGCCAAATTTATATAGTTTTATTATTTTATAATACTGGTGAAAGATTTTAATTGTAGGGAAGCAAAATTCTTGATGCCGCTATTTTCTGACACCCTTAACTCCTTTGTGCACGGAGCTGTATAAGGTGTGATTTTTTTTGTTGCTACCATTTTTTTACTACTTTTTTATTGCTACCATTTTGTGGAATTTTGTGAACTTTTTTAAAGAAAATATAGGACACGTGGATGTTTTTTTCCCCATTTTTTTCCAAAGTAGAGGATGAATCAATTCATATTTTGATAGATTAAATATTTTGGAGTGCAGGTGCTCCTAACATTTTTATGATTTTGGTTTTTTTTATTTTGTATTGTGTCTTCAAGGGAAAGGGATTATCTTTAAGGGATTTTTAAATCTTTGAAAGTTTTTTTCCAGGACCCATAATATACAGGCGATCACCGACTTAAGAACACCCGACGTACAGACGAGCCCTAGTTACAAACGGTCCTCTGGATGTTGGTAATTTACTGTACTTTATCCTTAGGCAAAAATGCAGAAACAATTGTCACAGGTGTCTGCAATGAAGCTTTATTGTTAATCCTGGTTCTTATGACAACCCAACATTTTTAAAATCCAATTGTCACAGAGACCAATAAAATTTTGTCTTGGGTTACAATTATAAAGTATACAGATCCGACTTAAATACACATTCAATTTAAGAACAAACCTATAGAACCTATCTTGTATGTAAATCGGGGACTGTCTGTACTGCTTTTCTAAAGCAGCAGGAGGTATTAGTGATGATTGACGGCCTTGGTAGTCTCTGAGAGACTCCTGGCCATCATAGCATCCAACAGGTAAAAACTGACGACATAACATGGGACAACTATTGGAAGTCCTTATCTACTGCTGCATCTAACCAGGAGTGGATTTCACTATTATGTAAAGTTAGTAATTTTGAACAATGTTACTGAATCTGATGTCACACATTCGGAAAGGTAAAGAAGGGCACTGTATATTTTAAGTCAAAGATTCTCAAAGATTCTTTGTATCATGTTAGCGAGAGGTTAAAAAGATGAAAGTTGAGAGTCATCAGTTGATACCTTTTTTGGCTAACTAGAAAAGATGATGACAATTGCATGCTTTCGAGACAACTGGGGTCTCTTCGTCAGGCATCAGTCTGAATACTAGGGTCTCTTCATCAGGCATCAGTCTGAATCCTAGGGTCTCTTCATCAGGCAGCAGACTGAATACTAGGGTCTCTTCATCAGGCATCAGTCTGAATACTAGGATCTCTTCATCAGGCAGCAGTCTGAATGCTAGGGTCTCTTCATCAGGCATCAGTCTGAATACTAGGGTCTCTTTATCAGGCATCAGTCTGAATACTAGGGTCTCTTCATCAGGCATCAGTCTGAATACTACAGTCTCTTCATCAGCCATCAGTCTGAATACTACGGTCTCTTCATCAGGCATCAGTCTGAATACTAGGGTCTCTTTATCAGGCATCAGTCTGAATACTAGGGTCTCTTCATCAGCTATCTGTCTGAATACTAGGGTCTCTTCATCAGGCATCAGTCTGAATACTAGGGTCTCTTCATCAGGCAGCAGTCTGAATGCTAGGGTCTCTTCATCAGGAATCAGTCTGAATACTAGGGTCTCTTCATCAGGCATCAGTCTGAATACTAGGGTCTCTTCATCAGACATCAGTCTGAATACTAGGGTCTCTTTATCAGGCATCAGTCTGAATACTAGGGTCTCTTCATCAGGCATCAGTCTGAATACTAGGGTCTCTTCATCAGGCATCAGTCTGAATACTAGGGTCTCTTCATCAGGCATCAGTCTGAATACTAGGGTCTCTTCATCAGGAAACAGTATGAATACTAGGGTCTCTTCATCAGGCATCAGTCTGAATACTAAGGTCTCTTCATCAGGCATGAGTCTGAATACTAGGGTCTCTTCATCAGGCATCAGTCTGAATACTAGGGTCTCTTCATCAGGCATCAGTCTGAATACTAGGGTCTCTTCATCAGGCATCAGTCTGAATACTAAGGTCTCTTCATCAGGCATCAGTCTGAATACTAGGGTCTCTTCATCAGGCATCAGTCTGAATACTAAGGTCTCTTCATCAGGCATGAGTCTGAATGGGCCTTTTTTATAATTATCTTGGAAGTTTTCCCTTTTTCTGCAGCAGCCGACCACTGGAACCTCGATGCCTACGGGCCAGACAGTACCTGCTGCAGCCCATTTGTACAATGTAAACAGGAATAATTGGGCTCGATAGGAGATAAGAAGTGTATTATACACTTTGTCCACAATAAATAATTACAAAATATAAGCAAATAAAACAATAGGCGCATGTGCTGAGGCCAGGACAGCGAAGTGGAAGCTGAACCAAATCTGAAGGAGGAATCTATAAACACTTTATAAACACTTAAGAACAGAGGAGGAAGAAGCTGATCGGAGCCCTAGGCCAGGCTTGGCTTTATAAGTCGCAGCCATGTGCAGTTCCCAAATTCCACTTGAATCCCTGCTTCTTGTAGGCAGTAATGAACACAATACACATGGGTTTCTGAGGTGACTGACTGGTGGACAATACGTGTGGGGGATGAGTCTCAATTTTGTGCCACTTTCTAGCACTGGACTGTCCAACAAACTGGATATGTATGCACATTTAATGTAAAAGTCCATGCATCCTCCACAACGAAAGGGTTAATTACCACTGTATACCCTTGTACCAAAAGCAAAGTTCAGTGTCAGCTGACCTGAATGCTGAGCCGTGTAGTTCCACTGTGGATCCGTGAGTACAGAAATCCTTTGCTCCTAGAATAAAATGTAGAAAAGAACCAAAAAATCAGGCTTCTGAATGGAATCCACAGAAAAATAAAACTTCAAAAATGTATTAGGACATTTAAAAATGGTGACAATTCAAGATACAGGAATTACAACAGGGTTAGATGGAGACGTGTAGAATGCCTACGCGTTTCGGTAAAATTTTTCTTAATTAAAGGGGTATTCTCGTCTCGTCATTCACATTCAGTTTCATTAATCTGCCATATTTATACATTTCTTTAATTAGATGTTATTAAAAAAATGTACCTGTGTGAAGATAATTTCTCATAATTGTAGTCATATGGTCTCTTAGAAACAAGACTGACTTCTTGGTTACGACCACCTCTGAGGGATTTCACAAAGAAACAAAGGGTGTTTGTATATGAAATGTCCGGGAGTTATTTGTGGATTCTCTTCAGAAGCTGTATTTTTTTGGTTCTTTTCAGGATACTGTATATCCTTATCCAAATCCTCAAAGATTACAATAACCAGTGCACCCAAGTGAAATTAATTGATAGTGCGCCTGTTCTAGTTACTCATGGCTAGTTACTCATTTTAGTTATAAGGCGCACCATCAATAAATGCCTGCTAAAACGTCTAGGTTCATATATAAGGCGCACCGGATTATAAGGCGCACCTGATTATAAGGATGAATGACCAGCAGGTGGAAGACCTGTGCACCGGATTATAAGGATAAGCAGGTAGCAGACCTGTGCACAGTTCAAGGCAGCTGTTCTCTTTAAGTACGGTTCATATATAAGGCGCACTGGACTATAAGGCGCACCTTTGATTTCTGAGAAAATCAGAGGATTTTTTGTAACATACGGTATATTCTTTTGTAATAGCATAACTGACTAAAACAATTGTCTCCTGTTCTTGTTTCTTCAACGGGTGAGATTTATCGGAAGTGTCACCGAGCAAAAATCTGGAAACAGATCAGAGCCCGGCTTTCATTTTATAAACTGCTGAGAGAAAATGAAACCAGAAATCTAATTGGTTGCCATGAGAAACTAGAAGAGTTCTGCTATCAGACACTTCTGATAAATCTCCCCCCTTGTTCTGACCAACCTAATATATAGAACTTTCACCATATTTAGAACTTTTATTATATCTGTACAGTGAGATAGGAATTAAACCAGAAGAAAGGTTACTAGTGATATGGCTACAGTGAATGTAGTGGGTGGTAAACCAGGAAGTTTGTGAGGTGCAACATTCACCAATAACTAAAGAGAAGAAAGGAAGTCAGAAGAGAGAGAATCTTCATTTCAGCATTTTTCCAGCATGTTGTGATAGTGTACTATACCATACCATACCATTACAAAATTGCTATTATGTAATGGGGACACTGGACTCAGGGACAAACGACTAGACAGTGAACCCTAAAACTGTAGCCCTCCAAGAGCTCGGCCTACTTGCCTCTGTGTATCAGTGCAATATTGGACAACCATGAAGACAGTCTATCCCTGCACCAAATTGTGGTCACATAACAAAACATAAAACAAATAACACACAGTAGAGGTGGAGAATCCGGAAGAATAAAGTACACAATTGTATATACAGAAGAATAGTCAAGAATCCAAGCCAAATTCTAGCAAGAAGATCTTTTAATTAGCAATGGAGGGTAGCACACACTGATTTACATTAGATGGATGTATGCCCCAGATGAAAGGGGCAGAGCTCTGAAAGTGTAAGGGCATTAACCCTTGCTGGTTCAGAGCAAGCATTGCAGGGAGCAAGAAGTCCAGCCAATAGAGCACTGTTCAGACTGCCGACTGAAAAGAACCACATAGAATATAGTGTCTTCTCAACCTGACAGTACAAACTGCAGAAGACACAGATGTAACACATTCTCCGAGCTAAAATAGGGATGGACACATCAGTATACACAATGGGTTGTGATTTCTGCATTTTATAAAATTTTATTAAGTACCGTATATACTCGAGTATAAGCCTAACCGAGTATAAGCCGAGACCCCTCATTTTACCACCAAAAACTGGGAAAACCTATTGACTCGAGTATAAGCCGAGGGTGTAGTATATAGCCAGTCTCTGTGTAGTATACAGCCAGTCCCAATGTAGTATACAGCCTGCCCCCATAGAGTATACAGCCTGCCCCCATAGAGTATACAGCCTGCCCCCATAGAGTATACAGCCTGCCCCCAAAGAGTATACAGCCTGCCCCCATAGAGTATACAGCCTGCCCCCAAAGAGTATACAGCCTGCCCCCATAGAGTATACAGCCTGCCCCCTGCCAAGCGAATAAAAAAAATAAAAAACGTAATACTCACCATCCGGTGTCCCGATCTTCAGCGCGGGTCCCGATCTTCACCGCGAGGCTCCCGATCCTCGGCGCGGTACCAGGCGGCGACGGTGGCTCCTCTTCTCTTCTGTAGCCGGCAGATCACGTCCATGTGATCTCCCGGCGGGCGCGCACTAGGATACCGCGGTGTCGCGGCTGATGACGTCATCAGCCGCGACACCGCTGCATCTTATTGTGCGCCCGCCGGCAGATCACATGGACGCGATCTGCCGGCTACAGAAGAGAGAAGAGGACCCGCCGCCGCCTGGTACCGCGCCGAGGATCGGGAGCCTCGCGGTGAAGATCGGGACCCGCGCTGAAGATCGGGACACCGGATGGTGAGTATTACTGTTTTTATTTTTTTTCTTGACTCGTGTATAAGCCGAAGTGAAGTTTTTCAGCACATTTTTTGTGCTGAAAAACTCGGCTTATACACGAGTATATACGGTACATACTTTTTCAGAAATTAAAAAAAAATGCGATGTTGCACAGGATTTGGATAAAGATACTTTACAAATGATGTCTGATTACTGTGGTTTTGGCATACGCTGTATTACAGCCAGCATAATCCTGCTGTTTATCCAGAGCTGTTGTCAGGCCTGCTAGGATTCATCCCTGTAAAACTTCTCTGTGGTAGCGATCCATCTAAGAGACTCTCAAGGCGGCCTGTATAAGACTGTGCAACGTGTCTCCCACCCACATTGTTGATCATTGTGGTGGGGGATTAAGTGATCTAAGACTCCCTGATACTCCTTACAATAAGAATGTGTTCCTATTAGAGGGATTGTCCAGGATCATACTTTTTAGGGACTGGACTTGGTGATAAGGCGCAATAGTGATGTCACAACTGTACCGCCCACTACAGGCCGCAGCCAGGGGCTGTATTGGGTGCACACTTTGACACGGCATTCTTCTCTGTGTACACTAAGCCCCCTCATCGGATGAATTAGACTAGACAGTCTAATAATGTGATACGTGTATCACCCTAGTCAGACACTGCTATAATTGAGCCACATTTCAGAACTGTCTAGTCTAAATGTAAGACATTGGGGGTCATTTACTAAGGGTTCGAATTGCGTTTTTCCACCGGGTTTCCCGAATATTTTGGCGCACGCGATCAGATAGTGGCGCATCGGCGCCGGCATGCATGCAACGGAAATCAGGGGCTGTGGCTGTCGGAAAACCCGACGGATTCGGAAAAACCTCCGTATTTAAAAAGAAAAAAGTGTCGCTTGACACGTGTTTACCTGCACCCAGCATAGGTTGGTGAACTCCGGCGAACTCCAGCAGACTTCAGCACAGCAGCGACACCTGGTGGACATCGGGAGCACTACCTTAGTGAACCACCAGAAGACCCCAATCCTCGACATAGAACACGCCACTGGATCGCGACAGGTAAATGTGCCCCAGTATTGGGGGGGTATTTATCAGGGCTTCTGTGCCATGCTTATTGCTAGCACTTATCTTCTCCATTCTGTCACCTCCAAGGCAGAGGTGGGGTCGGGGAATGGTCCTGCGTGTTCTTGTCCAGGCACCTGCGCACTCGCTTTCATACGTGAAAATTCGCCGGCTGCGTTTACTTCTATGCCAGGTAAGGCCTGATGTACATATAAACGCTGTGCAGGCCCCCGTCAGATACATCAAGAGGTCGGAGACACTTAAAGTATCCGGCTGCGCTGGATGCTCGGAGAGTCTATCATATGAATGATAAAAAAAACATATTAGTAGATCTGACAGTAGAGCACATTTATCGCGGCTTGTACAAGGAGTACAAGCTGTCATGTAATCGCAATTGCAGATAAAGAGCTGGGATTTGCTGCTTCTGCGGCCTCTACGCTAGTGGTGGAGGGGAAGTGGCGGTGCTGGGCCGGGCAGTATAGACGCAGGGCGTTGCTACCCCGTGCCTGAGCACTGCACCTAGACTGTGCCCTAGCAGGTTATGGTGCAATTCTACGCCAGGTCAGACCTACAGCAGGTCTTGTCTACTGGAATTTATGAGACCCTCTTAATAGATACGGCACCCACTAGGGGTCGAGGGCACCATCATATACTGGAGCACTTAATGCCAGCGCGTGATAAATGTGTCCCTGTGTGCTTGTCATGTAGGACCCTTATATATGAGTTATATGAGTTAAGAAACAACTGCACAAAAGCCATATCAGTTATTAACCACCATTATCTAGGTATCTTTGTATCACTATCTAGATAAAGATCGACTGTATGTCTAAATGGTCCCTAGAATAAGGGACTTTCTAAAAAAAACTAAAATCTGGAACCATAAATAGTATTGTTGAGTACAGCGCCCCTATAAATTTGTCGTTATCTCCCATAATCGGTGCTGGAACTGTTTAAATGGCAAGGCAAAAGCTTTAGTGGAATTTAAATGGCAGTGGGTGCGCAAGACAGTACTGATCTGCTATTGACACAGGGCACCGCCATTTTGGGGAGCATCAGTTGACCCCCAATGATATCATCAGGAGTGACGACTCTCCACAAAATTGCATTGCGCAGCACAAGAAGCATCTTGGTACTGGCACGTGTGCAGCTGCAGTAATTTAAACAGTTAACTGGTACTGTTTGAAGTTCCGGGTTCGAACTCAAACTCAAAAAGGTTTTTAACATTTTTAATGCCTTACTATACAAGTTTTTATTGCAGTTTTAGCTTCTATTACTCAGTGATGTTCAGTGTAATAGTCCAGAGTGTGGACAGGGACTCTCTAAGAGACACTTTCTGATCCCTCTGTGCTGAGATGATGTGTGCTTACAAAGTGCTTAGATTATCAGGGTACAGGGTTTATCTACTACATTCTACATCTGATACATAGAAAAAGAGAGATGATAGACGATGAGATCCATGATATGGATATACCACACAATAACATTCTCAGCTCTGCTAAATCACCTATCCCTCCTGGATAAAGACCTTATATGTCTACAGCTTGTTGAGTGCATCTAACAAACACACTACTGCTTACTGGCAGGAATTGCCTGTGTTTGAGCTGATCTTGTAATGCAGAAGGGAGGGGTTGGATGCAGAGAGCACTTCATGAGAAGAATCCAACCATAATTTACGGTCATATCCAGGGGCAACCACAATTATAAACACCAGAATTGATAGAGACAGGTTGGAATTATATCTGTAAAATACTGTATTTTTGTTAATAACAGTGAATTAGAGAATGTGTTATATTATTATCCTGCGTATATTTAACTTATTCTTCCCGAGGTGATCCAGCGTTGCTGCTCCTGCGGTGCCAACGGTCTATTTTATGGGTGGGCACAACGTGAATTCTACAGCCAATCAGTGACCTAGCAGTAACATTCCGTATTTGCCTCTTCCGTAGTATCTGGCCTTTTGTGTGCTGATTGGCCAGAGCAGTCATGTTGTGCCTCCCCATTAGAGAGCCCCGCAGGAGCTGCAGTGCAGGAGCGGATAAAATAAGGAAAAGTGGTTTTATTATTTTATTCTATGACATCAGGGACACTGGGAAGAAAGGCTTGATAGCATTTATCTACAGGCGTTTCTCAGCATTTTTGTGAATCTGTTTTTATTTTTCACACTCCTGTTGAGGCCCCTCTCTAAAATGTCACCTTGAATCTCGCACAGACTCCTCTAGCGTGCATTTGATTAATATCATATTGTGTATTTTCTGTCTGATATTCAGTTCCTTTAAACCTTTTCCAAAAAAGAAAATCGGATCTGTATTTCAGACATGTAACATTCATACCCATTTGCCTATAGGCTGCATCCTGATTTGTGAAGATTTGCCTTTATCCCAGTGTAAATCAAAGATTCCAGCACAGACTTGGCCCCATTTCAGAAAATAGCATTGCCTATACCTTATATGACCCTTTCCAAATATCTGCTCCACTCGACACATGTTGCATTAATATTTGGTTACCGTGGCTGCACTCAGCTGTGATTCTGGATGATTATCACATACAGAGATTATACAGTATATAAAAAGATCCCGTCCTGCACCGAAGAGCAAACAATGTAATAGGGTGTGTGTAAGGACAAGTGGTCCCCATCTGCACAGTGTGGACTCATGACATCTATATTTATTACAGAAATACTGTCTTTATGACGTACAGATGTGTCCACTATTGCTCAAATATGGTTAAACAGAGTTTACAACAGAGACAGGTCTTCTAGGTACAATGGGAAAGTTTTCAAAGGAACTCTGCAAGGAGGTTGTTCCAGACATCTGAGAAATCTTGTCAAGGAGGTTATTCCAGATATCTGGGAAAACTTGTCTAGTAGGTTGTTCCAGGCACCTGGGAAAATCAGTTGTAAGGTTGCTCCAGTCATCTTTGAAAACTTGTCAAGGAGGCTGTTCAAAACAACTGGGAAAACTTGTTGGGGAGTTTATTCCAGACATATGGGAAAACTCATCAGGGACGTTATTCTAGACATCTGTGAAAAGTAGTCAGGGAAGTTGTTGGAAGAGGTTGTTCTAGACCTCTTGGAAAACTAATTTGTGCCAGAAATCTAGGAATTTTAATCAGGAAGGTTATTCCAGACATCCTTGAAAATTCAACAGGGAGGTTATGCCAGAAATTTAGGAAAACTCATCAAGCTTATTCTAGACATCTCGGAAAATGCATGATGGAGGTGATTCCAGATATCTGGAAAAACTCATCAGAAAGCTTATTCCAGACATCTTGGAAAATTAATCAGGGAACTAATTCCAAAAATTGAGGAAAAACTCACCAGGAAGGTTATTCCAGACATCTGGGAAAACTCATTTGGAAGGTTAGGCCAGAAATCTAGGAAAACTCAATGAGAAGGTTGTTTCAGACATCTTGGAAAACTCATCAAAGAGGTTATTCCAGATATTTGGGAAAACTTGTTGGGAATTTGTTCCAGACATCTTGGAAAACTCATCAGAGAGTTTATTCCAGATATTTGGTAAAACTTTTTGGGGAGGTTGTTTCATACACCTGGTAAACACAACCTAAAGGAGTGCTTGGATTAATTTATTCTTTGATACTATTGGGGTGGGATCCCTAATCCAAAACAGCACCCACTATCGAAGTGCGACCGCACACATTAAAGAATTACATGAAGGAGGCAATTCTAAAAAAAAACTCATCAGGAATGTTATTTCAGAGATTTGGGAAAACTCAACAGGGTGGTTATGTCAGACATCCAGGAAGACTCATCGGGCAGGTTGTTCCAGACATCTGCGGAAATTCAACAGGGAGGTTGTTCCAGACATCTAGGAGAACTCCTACTTCTTCATATAATCTCAGACAGACTGGATGATTCTGAGATCAGGGATCTGTGGTGGAAATAACATCACTTCCTTACAGTGAACACTTTCTATTTGATATCCATTCAACTGGATATCTGTTGGGTCAGTCTCCAGCCATTTTCTAACCCTTCCGAAATTATCTTCATAATTAATAATTCACTGAAAGTGTAAATGTCTTATTGTGTTATTGATGGATGAGCTTGGACTTCAGAAGTGAAACTGTCCCTGCAGCCACTAAATTTGACTCATCTCATGTGACTCATCTTATGTAAAGAGATGAGTCCTGACAGGTACTAGTAGTTTAGTGGGGTAATACCTGCTGACAGGTTCTCTTTAAAGTACAATTGGTTTACATATATCCATAGCCTTAAAGGGGTTAAAATTATAGTCAATAAGAATGTCCACGCAGCCACAGAAGATGCTTTATATGTCTGGTAAAGAGACTCATTTTGTGTTGCAGTGATAATATGGGTTTTACATTTCTGATTCCTGTAGCTAATGCGATACTTTACGCACTTGTTACCAAATCCTGATATTTGCAGTGTTGCACAACTCCCAGTTCCAAAAATTGTGTTTAGATTTCGTTTTCTCCTACATTTAAGCTGGGAGCACGTCACAGAGCTCTGCAGGACCCTGAGCTCAGCTTTCAGGACATTTCAGCTCCACTGACTCTGTTACATGACTTTATACAGCGAGGCGGCAGGATTTTGTGTTCCTCACAGCACAATTCCTAACATTCCTCACCATAATGCCCCCTGCCCACCGAGCACGGATCAGTTTTATAACACAGTCATATGTGACCAGATAAAAAAAAAATATGACAAGAAAATAATGAAAGTATGAGATTTTTTTTAAAGCTCCTAATTTAAAGGGAACCTGTCAGGGCAATTTAGGACCCTTAACCACCCACAGGTCCTTATGGACCGGTGGTTTAGTGTCCCAAATCGCCCTGTTTGATTATTAATCATTCCGATGTTGAGATTGTCGAAAGAGATAAAAAATTATACTTGTCTCTATGTTCCGTTCCCTCGGCGCCTACACGTTCCGGCATGCCACCATATTACGTCAGAGCAGTGTAGCCAGGATACGGGACTTCACATCCCGCATCACAAGAGGAGGCAGCGGCTGCGTATCTAGGCAAAAATTTTAACATAATGACGTCAAGAAAGGTCAATTTGGGACCCTAAGCCATACGTTATGGACCTGTAGTTAGTTTAGGTTCCCAAGTCGAACTGGCAGGTCTTCTTTAAAGGGGTAGTGCTTGATTTTATCATTGACCACCTATCCTTAAAGGGGTATTCTCATCTGGGCACTTACATTCAGTTTCATTAATCTGCCATATATAAACATTTCTTCAATTGGATGTTATTAAAAAAAATGTTC